>NC_069499.1:1358546471-1358768971 GCF_027579735.1 Bombina bombina | reverse complement strand
TGCACCTGATAATAATACTGTAATTGCAAAGGATTTAACATGCCTGGTAAGCCAGTAGAAGGGTGCTGCGTAAGGGAAGTGACTTTACACAACACACACATAGCCCAGAGGCTATTTGTAGGTACTCTGACAGCATAGCCAGGGGACATAGCTTGCTCTCCTCATGAGACATTTTTTTTTCTTTTTTTCAATTCCCTACCTACCCTATTCTTATCATGGACATAGCCAAGTAAAACTGGTACACTTCACAGCCCTCTGGCAGCTCTGGGGAAATATTTATAGCACTTTTTAGAAAATAGTTGCCTGGCCCTTTAAGACGACCATTAACTGCTCAGTGCAGTTAGCTGATCAATAGAGGAAACTCTGGTTGTGCAGGGGAGCATGTTGTTATGAGGGAAGAGTATTTATTATGCTTGGTGCACATTATATGATGTTATTATGCTTGGTGCACATCATATAATTTTATTACACTCATATGGACTATCAAGCTTTCTCTGAGGTAAACTGGTTTCCCTACCATGGTAGCCCCGCCCCCTCAGCTTCCCAGGCCTTACTATCCACTCAGGGGCTGTTACTATGCAGAAATCAGCTCAGGAAATGATAGGGCTGTATTTTCTAAAAGGTAATTAATGAGTAATTTTTCTAAACATTTCCACTTACAAAGGAGCTGCCAGGGAGTTACTTGGGCTAGACTATGAAACCTGCGTTCATGTATTGCAGTTTTAATAAATGTGTCATAAGTGTGTGATATAGTGTAGAATTTTCTCTACCAATTTTATTGTTTGTGTATCTCTGGTATTGCTACCTACTCTGCCATTACACACTATGGAACAAAATGATTATGTCCACACTAAAATGATGTAAAACAGCACATTGGAGGAATTATTTCTCCCAGTACATACATTACATATGTTTTACAAGCTTGTTCCTTTATGTAAGGTCAATAAACTATGTGAGAGATATTTACCTCAGACTGTGCTTGTGATTTAACCACACCCTTTTGGCTTCCTTTAAGGAATTATGTACTGTCTATGCTCAGAACCTACTCACTTTACTGAGTATAAGAATAGCTAGAAAGGCTATGGCAGCATATTTTGTGGCTATTATTATTCATTTTTATACTCTTATTAAACTCTCTGCAAATAAAGCACTAAACTCTGTATATACACCCTCTGTTTATAAAGGACTACATTCTGTACATACACAGAGGTGTAACTATTTAACACTAAGGTTTCAGATTTGAAAACATCTTTTCCTTCTATTGGCAATGAGAGTCCACAAGAATATTCATAACCCCATGAGAATTACTCTACCTGTTCACCAGGAGGAGGCAAAGACACCCCAAACAAGACTATAAATACCTCCCCCCACTTCCCCTCCCCATTGACATCACTCTGTCATGTAGGAAAGTACTTTTTATGTTAGCAATCTCTTCTGCAAGGAGAGTTTCTGAATTGTCGGTGCTGTCTTGTGATTCTCAATTTTTAATCATTCACAAGGTTAAGGCTGTACTTCGTACCAAATATGATTTCCTTCCTAAGGTAGTTTCTACTGAAAATATCAATCAATAAATCGTTATTCCTTTATTGTGTCCAGATCCTTCTAACTCTAAGGAGTGGACAAAAAGCTACTAAGTTAGTGTTGGCTTCTTGGCTTAAACAAGTGATTTACAAGGCTTAGTTTGTGCCGATAAAGTCGCCTCCTAAGCGTATCACAACTCTTTCTACAAGAGCAGTTGTAACATTCTGGGCTTTTAAAAATGATGCATCTTTGGAGCAGACTTGCAAAGCTGTCACATGGTCTTCTCTGCATACTTTTTCCAAATGTTATTGTTTTGATGTTTTTGCTTCTTCACAAGCAGCTTTTGGCAGGAAAGTCCTTCAGGCTTTTAGATTAAAGGGACAGTCTAGGCCAAAATAAACTTTAATGATTCAGATAGAGCATGTCATTTTAAACAATTTTCCAATTTACTTTTATCACCAATTTTGCTTTGTTCTCTTGGTATTCTTAGTTGAAATCTTAACCTAGGAGGTTCATATGCTAATTTCTTAGACCTTGAAGCCCACCTCTTTCAGATTGCATTTTAACAGTTTTTCACCACTAGAGGGTGTTAGTTCACGTATTTCATATAGATAACACTGTGCTCGTGCACGAGAAGTTATCTGGGAGCAGGCACTGATTGGCTAGACTGCAAGTCTGTCAAAAGAACTGAAAAAAGGGGCAGTTTGCAGAGGCTTAGATACAAGATAATCACAGAGGTTAAAAGTATATTATTATAAATGTGTTAGTTATGCAAAACTGGGAAATGGGTAATAAAGGGATTATCTATCTTTTAAAACAATAAAAATTCTGGTGTAGACTGTCCCTTTAAGTCTGGAGCCCAAGAGGAGGGATCAAGACTGAAAAGAGTGCACTTAGACAGCACTCCCGTCCCTGGTTAAAGAATATAATAATAGGCTCACATTCAGAACCAAAAATTTTTTCCATTCAAATAAATTCACTTAAACCTTTTATTAACAATAGTTATAAAATCGATATGTGTGTGTACTTTAAAAACACATAGGAGCTGGATTGTAAGTATTTCTCAATTATCATTTGAGTAACCTTGTTGTGCAAATATTGAGGGCACCTCCAAGGGGTCCCACTCTTGTATAGGAAATTGTTTGTGTTTTACGTTTTGCGTCTTATACTTGAGGTAGATTGTAGTGTTTCACTTTGGGTTTATATATTAATGCAGTATATATTAATGCAGTATCTAATTAGTAATTCTGCCAATATGGCAACTGGTGTGCTTGTTAACTGGTTAACTTTTTCATACCCTATACTTGGGCCTGGTTTTGATTTTTTATATATATATATATATATATATATATATATATATATATATATATATATATATATATATATATATATATATTGGACTTCAAGTGGTCCAATACTAGGATAGGTTACATATTGATTGTTAACTTTTTATCTGTATTCAGATTTCACACTGAATGCCTTTGCACTTTGTGTCAAGGGTATAAAAATAATATTCTCATGGATTACACTCAGATCTATTTTACATCTAGTAATGACATATAGTGCTGATAGTACTCTGAGTTGTGGTCAAAATAGAGTTAATTGTTATTGACACAAGTATATTGGATACCAGGGTTTGTTTAAATAGATATTGTACTTTCTTCCAAAAAATGTATTTGGTCTGGATAATCCATGAGAATATTATTTTTATACCCTTGACACAAAGTGCAAAGGCATTCAGTGTGAAATCTGAATACAGATAAAAAGTTAACAATCAATATATAACCTATCCTAGTATTGGACCACTTGAAGTCCAATATATATATAAAAAATCAAAACCAGGCCCAAGTATAGGGTATGAAAAAGTTAACCAGTTAACAAGCACACCAGTTGCCATATTGGCAGAATTACTAATTAGATACTGGACTAGCCTTACTGCAAATTCATAAAGTGCTCTACATAGCATTAATATATAAACCCAAAGTGAAACACTACAATCTACCTAAAGTATAAGACGCAAAACGTAAAACACAAACAATTTCTCCAACATAGGTGTGTCCGGTCCACGGCGTCATCCTTACTTGTGGGATATTCTCCTCCCCAACAGGAAATGGCAAAGAGCCCAGCAAAGCTGGTCACATGATCCCTCCTAGGCTCCGCCTTCCCCAGTCATTCTCTTTGCCGTTGTACAGGCAACATCTCCACGGAGATGGCTTAGAGTTTTTTAGTGTTTAACTGTAGTTTTTATTATTCAATCAAGAGTTTGTTATTTTAAAATAGTGCTGGTATGTACTATTTACTCTGAAACAGAAAAGAGATGAAGATTTCTGTTTGTAAGAGGAAAATGATTTTAGCAACCGTTACTAAAATCGATGGCTGTTCCACACAGGACTGTTGAGAGGAATTAACTTCAGTTGGGGGAACAGTGAGCAGACGTTTGCTGCTTGAGGTATGACACATTCTAACAAGACGATGTAATGCTGGAAGCTGTCATTTTCCCTATGGGATCCGGTAAGCCATTTTATTACAGACAGTAAATAAGGGCTTCACAAGGGCTTTTTAAGACTGTAGACATTTTCTGGGCTAAATCGATTTATATATAAACATATTTTATACTCCATAGCCTTGAGGAATTATTTTAATCTTGGGAATTTTGTAAAATAACCGGCAGGCACTGTATTGGACACCTTATTCTCTAGGGGCTTTCCCTAATCATAGGCAGAGTCTCATTTTCGCGCCTGTATTGCGCACTTGTTTTTGAGAAGCATGACATGCAGATGCATGTGTGAGGAGCTCTGATACATAGAAAAGACTTTCTGAAGGCGTCATTTGGTATCGTATTCCCCTTTGGGCTTGGTTGGGTCTCAGCAAAGCAGATACCAGGGACTGTAAAGGGGTTAAATATAAAAACGGCTCCGGTTCCGTTATTTTAAGGGTTAAAGCTTCCAAATTTGGTGTGCAATACTTTTAAGGCTTTAAGACACTGTGGTGAAATTTTGGTGAATTTTGAACAATTCCTTCATACTTTTTCGCAATTGCAGTAATAAAGTGTGTTCAGTTTAAAATTTAAAGTGACAGTAACGGTTTTATTTTAGAACGTTTTTTGTACTTTGTTATCAAGTTTATGCCTGTTTAACATGTCTGAACTGCCAGATAGACTGTGTTCTGAATGTGGGGAGCCAAGGTCCCTTCTCATTTAAATAGATGTGATTTATGTGACACAAAATTTAGAGAAAATGATGCCCAAGATGATTCCTCAAGTGAGGGGAGTAAGCATGGTACTGCATCATCCCCTCCTTCGTCTACACCAGTCTTGCCCACACAAGAGGCCCCTAGTACATCTAGCGCGCCAATACTCCTTACTATGCAACAATTAACGGCTGTAATGGATAATTCTATCAAAAACATTTTAGCCAAAATGCCCACTTATCAGCGAAAGCGCGACTGCTCTGTTTTAGAAAATACTGAAGAGCATGAGGACGTTGATGATATTGTTTCTGAAGGGCCCCTACACCAGTCTGAGGGGGCCAGGGAGGTTTTGTCTGAGGGAGAAATTTCAGATTCAGGGAAAATTTCTCAACAAGCTGAACCTGATGTGATTACATTTAAATTTAAGTTGGAACATCTCCGCGCTCTGCTTAAGGAGGTGTTATCCACTCTGGATGATTGTGAGAATTTGGTCATCCCAGAGAAACTATGTAAAATGGACAAGTTCCTAGAGGTCCCGGGGCCCCCCGAAGCTTTTCCTATACCCAAGCGGGTGGCGGACATTGTAAATAAAGAATGGGAAAGGCCCGGTATACCTTTCGTCCCTCCCCCCATATTTAAAAAATTGTTTCCTATGGTCGACCCCAGAAAGGACTTATGGCAGACAGTCCCCAAGGTCGAGGGGGCGGTTTCTACTCTAAACAAACGCACCACTATACCCATAGAAGATAGTTGTGCTTTCAAAGATCCTATGGATAAAAAATTAGGTTTGCTTAAAAAGATGTTTGTTCAGCAAGGTTACCTTCTACAACCAATTTCATGCATTGTCCCTGTCACTACAGCCGCGTGTTTCTGGTTCGATGAGCTAGAAAAGGCGATCACTAGTAATTCTCCTTCTTATGAGGAGATTATGGACAGAATCCGTGCTCTTAAATTGGCTAATTCTTTCACCCTAGACGCCACTTTGCAATTGGCTAGGTTAGCGGCGAAAAATTCTGGGTTTGCTATTGTGGCGCGCAGAGCGCTTTGGTTAAAATCTTGGTCAGCGGATGCGTCTTCCCAAGAACAAATTGCTTAACATTCCTTTCAAGGGGAAAACGCTGTTTGGCCCTGACTTGAAAGAGATTATCTCTGATATCACTGGGGGCAAGGGCCACGCCCTTCCTCAGGATAGGTCTTTCAAGGCCAAAAATAAACCTAATTTTCGTCCCTTTCGTAGAAACGGACCAGCCCCAAGTGCTACGTCCTCTAAGCAAGAGGGTAATACTTCTCAAGCCAAGCCAGCCTGGAGACCAATGCAAGGCTGGAACAAGGGAAAGCAGGCCAAGAAACCTGCCACTGCTACCAAGACAGCATGAGATGTTGGCCCCCGATCCGGGACCGGATCTGGTGGGGGGCAGACTCTCTCTCTTCGCTCAGGCTTGGGCAAGAGATGTTCTGGATCCTTGGGCGCTAGAAATAGTCTCCCAAGGTTATCTTCTGGAATTCAAAGGGCTTCCCCCAAGGGGGAGGTTCCACAGGTCTCAATTGTCTTCAGGCCACATAAAAAAACAGGCATTCTTACATTGTGTAGAAGACCTGTTAAAAATGGGAGTGATTCATCCTGTTCCATTAGGAGAACATGGGATGGGGTTCTACTCCAATCTGTTCGTAGTTCCCAAAAAAGAGGGAACGTTCAGACCAATCTTAGATCTCAAGATCCTAAACAAGTTTCTCAAGGTTCCATCGTTCAAAATGGAAACCATTCGAACAATTCTTCCTTCCATCCAGGAAGGTCAATTCATGACCACGGTGGATTTAAAGGATGCGTATCTACATATTCCTATCCACAAGGAACATCATCGGTTCCTAAGGTTCGCATTCCTGGACAAGCATTACCAGTTCGTGGCACTTCCGTTCGGATTAGCCACTGCTCCAAGGATTTTCACAAAGGTACTAGGGTCCCTTCTAGCGGTGCTAAGACCAAGGGGCATTGCAGTAGTACCTTACTTGGACGACATTCTGATTCAAGCGTCGTCCCTTCCTCTAGCAAAGGCTCACACGGACATTGTCCTGGCCTTTCTCAGATCTCACGGATGGAAAGTGAACGTAGAAAAGAGTTCTCTATCTCCGTCAACGAGGGTTCCCTTCTTGGGAACAATAATAGACTCCTTAGAAATGAGGATTTTTCTGACAGAGGCCAGAAAAACAAAACTTCTAAACTCTTGTCAAATACTTCATTCCGTTCCTCTTCCTTCCATAGCGCAGTGCATGGAAGTAATAGGTTTGATGGTAGCGGCAATGGACATAGTTCCTTTTGCGCGCATTCATCTAAGACCATTACAACTGTGCATGCTCAGTCAGTGGAATGGGGACTATACAGACTTGTCTCGACGATACAAGTAAATCAGAGGACCAGAGATTCACTCCGTTGGTGGCTGTCCCTGGACAACCTGTCACAGGGGATGAGCTTCCGCAGACCAGAGTGGGTCATTGTCACGACCGACGCCAGTCTGATGGGCTGGGGCGCGGTCTGGGGACTCCTGAAAGCTCAGGGTCTTTGGTCTCGGGAAGAATCTCTTCTACCGATAAATATTCTGGAACTGAGAGCGATACTCAATGCTCTCAAGGCTTGGCCTCAGCTAGCAAAGGCCAAGTTCATACGGTTTCAATCAGACAACATGACGACTGTTGCGTACATCAACCATCAGGGGGGAACAAGGAGTTCCCTGGCGATGGAAGAAGTGACCAAAATCATTCAATGGGCGGAGACTCACTCCTGCCACTTGTCTGCAATCCACATCCCAGGAGTGGAAAATTGGGAAGCGGATTTTCTGAGTCGTCAGACATTACATCCGGGGGAGTGGGAACTCCATCCGGAAATCTTTGCCCACATTACTCAACTGTGGGGCATTCCAGACATGGATCTGATGGCCTCTCGTCAGAACTTCAAGGTTCCTTGCTACGGGTCCAGATCCAGGGATCCCAAGGCGACTCTAGTAGATGCACTAGTAGCACCTTGGACCTTCAAACTAGCTTATGTATTCCCGCCGTTTCCTCTCATCCCCAGGCTGGTAGCCAGGATCAATCAGGAGAGGGCATCGGTGATCTTGATAGCTCCTGCGTGGCCACGCAGGACTTGGTATGCAGACCTGGTGAATATGTCATCGGCTCCACCATGGAAGCTACCTTTGAGACGAGACCTTCTTGTTCAAGGTCCGTTCGAACATCCGAATCTGGTCTCACTCCAACTGACTGCTTGGAGATTGAACGCTTGATCTTATCGAAGCGAGGGTTCTCAGATTCTGTTATTGATACTCTTGTTCAGGCCAGAAAGCCTGTAACTAGAAAAATTTACCACAAAATATGAAAAAATATATCATGTTGGTGTGAATCTAAAGGATTCCCCTTGGGACAAGGTAAAAATTCCTAAGATTCTATCCTTTCTTCAAGAAGGATTGGAGAAAGGATTATCTGCAAGTTCCTTGAAGGGACAGATTTCTGCCTTGTCTGTGTTACTTCACAAAAGCTGGCAGCTGTGCCAGATGTTCAAGCCTTTGTTCAGGCTCTGGTTAGAATCAAGCCTGTTTACAAACCTTTGACTCCTCCCTGGAGTCTCAATTTAGTTCTTTCAGTTCTTCAGGGGGTTCCGTTTGAACCCTTACATTCCGTTGATATTAAGTTATTATCTTGGTTGCAATTTCTTCTGCTAGAAGAGTTTCAGAATTATCTGCTCTGCAGTGTTCTCCTCCTTATCTGGTGTTCCATGCAGATAAGGTGGTTTTACGTACTAAACCTGGTTTTCTTCCGAAAGTTGTTTTCTAACAAAAACATTAACCAGGAGATAGTCGTGCCTTCTTTGTGTCCGAATCCAGTTTCAAAGAAGGAACGTTTGTTGCACAATTTGGATGTTGTTCGCGCTCTAAAATTCTATTTAGATGCTACAAAGGATTTTAGACAAACATCTTCCTTGTTTGTTGTTTATTCTGGTAAAAGGAGAGGTCAAAAAGCAACTTCTACCTCTCTCTCTTTTTGGATTAAAAGCATCATCAGATTGGCTTATGAGACTGCCGGACGGCAAGCTCCTGAAAGAATCACAGCTCATTCCACTAGGGCTGTGGCTTCCACATGGGCCTTCAAGAACGAGGCTTCTGTTGATCAGATATGTAAGGCAGCGACTTGGTCTTCACTGCACACTTTTACCAAATTTTACAAGTTTGATACTTTTGCTTCTTCTGAGGCTATTTTTGGGAGAAAGGTTTTGCAAGCCGTGGTGCCTTCCATTTAGGTGACCTGATTTGCTCCCTCCCTTCATCCGGTGTCCTAAAGCTTTGGTATTGGTTCCCACAAGTAAGGATGACGCCGTGGACCGGACACACCTATGTTGGAGAAAACAGAATTTATGTTTACCTGATAAATTACTTTCTCCAACGGTGTGTCCGGTCCACGGCCCGCCCTGGTTTTTTAATCAGGTCTGATAATTTATTTTCTTTAACTACAGTCACCACGGTATCATATGATTTCTCCTATGCAAATATTCCTCCTTTACGTCGGTCGAATGACTGGGGAAGGCGGAGCCTAGGAGGGATCATGTGACCAGCTTTGCTGGGCTCTTTGCCATTTCCTGTTGGGGAGGAGAATATCCCACAAGTAAGGATGACGCCGTGGACCGGACACACCGTTGGAGAAAGTAATTTATCAGGTAAACATAAATTCTGTTTTCCTATACAAGAGTGGGACCCCTTGGAGGTGCCCTCAATATTTGCACAACAAGGTTACTCAACTGATAATTGAGAAATACTTACAATCCAGCTCCTATGTGTTTTTAAAGTACACACACACATATCGATTTTATAACTAATGTTAATAAAAGTTATGTTTTAAGTGAATTTATTTGAATGGAAAAAATTTTTGGTTCTGAATGTGAGCCTATTATTATATTCTTTAACCAGGGACGAGAGTGCTGTCTAAGTGCACTCTTTTCAGTCTTGATCCCTCCTCTTGGGCTCCAGACTTAATCTAAAAGTTGTTTCTGTGCCCAAGCACCCCCTGCTCATTAAGATACATTTACAGATTGATATACATACATATATGCATGTATATATATATATATATATATATATATATATATATATAGCAACCCTGCAACAATAGCATTGTAGTGCTAGTGCCATTCCCTTTTTTCTCTAAGTCCTTCAGGCTGCAGTGTCGGCTTAATAGGAATTGCCAGAAAAATTGTCCCACCCTTTCCGCAACAAAGACTATCTGCTTGGGTATTAATCCCATATGTTATGAACTGTGGACAAAAGAAAACAAAATTTATGCTTACCTGATCAATTATTTTCTTTCGGATTGATGATGGTCCACAGGCCCCGCCCATTTAATTTTTTGGGTGACAGATCTAATGACACCTCTACAGACCCTGCTTTGTCTTTCCTATTATGTTTCCTATTCTCTACTCAGCTATACGTGAAACTAAGAGAGAGAAAAGGAGGTAGGAGGGATTTTAAGCTCTGATATGGGTTCTTGACCTCCCCCTAGTGGCGGGAAATATATCCCATAAGTTATGGAGGCCAGTGGACCATCATCATTCCGAATTTCATGTAAGCATACATTTTGTTATATGTAGATGATTATATATAGGTATATATAGGTATAGATATATACAGATACAGGAATATGTATTTATAAATACATATAACATATTCTGATGTGCAGAACATTGTAATGTGAAATATTTACAGTAAATATACACTATAACGCTATATTAATAGTGTATAAATGTTTTTAAATGTTTTAAACTACTTAACTGCAAAGGGCTCCAATGCACTTCTATATATGCTAAAACCACAGGGAGAAAGAGTGTGTATTTGATTATGCAGTTGATAAACTGTGTTCTGGGTCCCTGGGGTTTGGGATAATTGGAGAGAGGGTGGGCCATTATCCCAGACAGCTGTGAAGCTGTCCAGCAGCTAATCAAAGGTGTGGCTTATTAGAAGTTGTGAGGGTTTAAATAGCAGCCTCACTTAGGCCCTTGAGAGAGAGTTACACAGCTACAGAAGCTGGTGTGTGTGTTTGTTACACTGTGTAAAAGACTTTTGTTCCTGTGAACTGTAAAAGGACATTATTTTTACAAAGCACTTGTGGAATGCTGTGAAGTACTGGGACACATTTAAAAGTACTTAACTTTGCTGCAGAGGAAGGATTTCCCTCTTTTGAAAATGAACTGCCTGTTTGTTATTGCTGTGAAAAATAAAGCCTTTTAAACTACAGTGGACTGTCCTGTGCTGCATTTGTGCCCTAGAAGACCGTGGTTAAAAGTGTTCCTGTTACACTTGGTGGAGAATACGGGAAACCACGTTGTATGTCTGTGGGCATAATAATCTGCAAGCAACATGGAGGAAGTCATTAAAGCTTTGATCCATTCTAATGCTATACAGCAGGAGACTAACAGAAAAGCTGCTGAAAATAGTGCAGCACTGCAACAGTTGGTCTTGGCCCAGTCAAAGAGTGCTATGCTGCTGGCTAAATCACAGAAGGAGAACACTGAATTGTTGATACAACAGATGACTGCTGTGCAAGCTGAGACATTCAGGAAGACCCGGGAAGAGCAACAAAGTGCTACACAAACTCTGCAACGAGAGGTTCAAGCCATATCAGAAAAACTGAACTCTGAATATGTTGGTGGCAGCCAAGGTTCCAGATTAATAAGGGCTAGTCATTATCTTCAAAAAATGACAGCAGCTGATGATGTTGAGGCATATCTTTTGGCATTTGAACGCACAGCAGAAAGAGAAAAATGGCCGACAGTTGAGTGGGCGAGTATACTTGCACCATTTCTTAGTGGTGAACCTCAGAAGGCCTACTTTGATTTAGAGCCAGCACAAGCCAGTGACTATGAGAAATTGAAAGCAGAAATCCTTGCACGCCTGGGGGTGACTTCGGCAGTCCGTGCACAAAGATTCCATTCCTGGATGTTTTCATTTTATAATGCTGCAAGATCCCAGATGTTCGACCTTATACACCATGCCAGGAAGTGGCTGCAACCAGAGGTTAATTCGGCTACCAAAATAGTGGAACTACTGGTGATGGACCGGTTTCAGCGTGGATTACCTGCTTCCCTACGGCGGTGGGTTAATCAAGGTGATCCTCAAATAGCGGATCAGTTGATTGTATTGGTTGAAAGATTTATAGCTTCAGGAGAAGTTTTGCAACAATCTTCAATGGATCAGCCCCACAATCCCAAGTCCCAGAGCTCTACAAGAACTGGTAAGACTGTTCAGGGGATAAAGGGGATAAGAGAGCAGCAGGTGTATAGGCAAAACACCAGAGACATTTCCCCAGGAATTAAGGAAACATTTAAATATAACCAACCTGTAAGATGTTTTAAATGTAATGAGGTTGGGCATATTGCTAGAGACTGTGATAAAGATCAATTTATGGACTGTAATGTTGCACATTCACTATTGTCTAATAGCAACAGCTCTGTTAATAATGATTCCCATTGGTGTACTGTGACGGTTAATGGTAAAGTGTCTAGGGCTTTGCTTGATTCAGGAAGTATGGTCACACTAGTGGCTAAATCTTTAGTACCAGATGCAGTATTAGATTATGGGGAAAAAATGGGAATTATCTGTGTTCATGGAGATAAACGGGAATATCCTACAGCTGAGGTGGAGATTGAGACTCAGTGTGGTAAATTAAAATATTGTGTGGGTGTAGTACCAAATTTAGCCCATGAGGTGGTGATAGGGAGAGATTTTCCAAAATTTCTGGAGTTATGGGAATCTCCAGAAATATGTCAAACTTCTGATATTTATGTATTTCCTTTCTCTGAAACTGATTTTGAAGGGGGTTCCATTGAAAAGGAGAAAAATAAGATTTATTGCCCTATGCCTGTATTAGTAGGTGATCAACCTTCTCAGAGTAATGAAGTACCAAGTACTAGCTCGGAAAATATTGATGATTTGATAGATCTGGTTGGTGGCCCTGGTAATTTTAAAAAAGCCCAATGGGAGGATCCAACATTGGTAGAGGCAAGAAATAATATCAGGGTTATAAATGATGTTGTGACACAGCCAGGAAATGTATTACCCTATCCTTATTTTGAAGCAGTTAATGATTTGGTATATCGTGTAGAGAAGAAAGGAACAGACATTGTTAAACAACTTTTGGTGCCCCAGACTTTTAGAAACACTGTATTAAATCTTGCACATAACCACATTCTAGGGGGGCATTTGGGAGTTGAGAAAACCAAAGCGAGAATTCTTAGAAGGTTTTATTGGCCAGGGATATTTGTAGCCATCAAGGATTATTGTGCTTCATGCCCTAAGTGTCAACTTACAGCTCCTGCTAAAGATTTTCGTAACCCTTTAGTGCCCTTGCCTATAATTGATTATTGTAATTGACACAGATGGGAGAAATTGGGACCTTCTGTTACCCTATTTAATGTTCTCTATCAGGGAGGTTCCCCAGGCTTCTACAGGTTTTTCCCCATTTGAACTGTTATATGGGCGGCATCCCAGGGGATTACTAGATATAGTTAAAGAGACTTGGGAGCAAGAGACAACACCTTATCGAAGTATTATTGAACATATTTCCCAAATGCAGGATCGTATGGAAGCTGTCATGCCCATTGTAAGGGAACATATGGGAAAAGCACAGGAAGCACAAAAGTACAGCTACAACCGTAATGCTAGAGCCAGGGTGTTTCAACCTAGGGATAGGGTGTTAGTTCTGGTCCCTACAGTTGAAAATAAATTCTTGGCTACTTGGCAGGGCCCATATGAGATAATTGAGAAAGTGGGTGATGTTACATACAAAGTAAGTCAGCTAGGGAGAAGGAAACCTGAGCAAATATATCATATAAATCTGTTAAAACCTTGGAAAGATAGGGAAGTTTTAGTTGCCTTAAAACCTACAGAACTCCCTGTCACTGAACCAGAGGTAAATATATCGGAAACCCTATCTGTACATCAGAAGCGAGAGGTCAAGGATTTTATTAGAATAAACAAAGAGGTATTTTCTGTGGTACCGGGAAAAACTAATGTTATTAAGCATGACATAATAACAGAACCATGGAAGAAGGTCTGCCTTAAACCCTATAGGGTCCCTGAGGCTCGTAGAAAGGCTATTAAACTGGAGGTAGAAAAAATGTTAAAGCTTGGGGTAATTGAGGAATCACAAAGTGAGTGGAACAGTCCAATCGTGCTTGTTCCAAAGCCGGATGGTTCATTAAGGTTCTGTAATGACTTTCGTAAGCTTAATTGTGTTTCCAAATTTGACACCTACCCAATGCCTAGAGTAGATGAGTTGATAGAAAGGCTAGGAAAAGCACGTTATCTCACTACAATTGATTTAACAAAAGGGTATTGGCAGGTGCCTCTCACTAGTCAAGCAAAGGAAAAGACAGCTTTTTCAACCCCAGAGGGCTTATTTCAGTATACGGTGTTGCCATTTGGTTTACATGGGGCCCTGGCAACATTTCAGAGGATGATGGATAGAATTCTGAAACCCCATGTTCGTTATGCGGCAGCATATTTGGATGATGTTATAATTTATAGTACAGATTGGGAATCCCATCTTCCCAAAAGTTCAAGCAGTACTTGATGCAATACGGTCCGCTGGGTTAACTGCCAATCCTGCAAAATGTACTGTTGGTTTACAGGAAGCTAAGTACTTGGGTTATACTATTGGTAGAGGATTAGTTAAACCTCAGACAACAAAAGTAGAGGCCATACAGAAACTGGCCACAGCCTCTAACTAAAAAACAAGTAAGAGCATTTATTGGGATAACTAGTTATTATAGAAGGTTTATCCCGAATTTCGCTACAATTGCGGCACCCTTGACAGATCTCACAAAAGCAAGG
The DNA here is from genome assembly GCF_027579735.1 of Bombina bombina. Classification (NCBI taxonomy): domain Eukaryota; kingdom Metazoa; phylum Chordata; class Amphibia; order Anura; family Bombinatoridae; genus Bombina; species Bombina bombina. The sequence goes on along the minus strand of NC_069499.1, from coordinate 1,358,754,395 downwards.
GCCCCAATTATGATTAAAATGGTCCCCAGAAGCAGAACAAGCTTTTAAGCATTTGAAAGATGCCCTTTGTGCCCATCCAGTTTTGGTAACCCCCAATTTCGCTAAAGATTTTTATTGTACAGACAGATGCCTCTGATGTTGGTTTAGGAGCAGTTCTCTCGCAGGAGTGTCAGGGAGAAGAGCATCCTGTCCTTTTCCTAAGCAGAAAACTATTTCACAGGAAAATAACTATTCTATAGCGGAGAAAGAATGCCTTGCCATTAAGTGGGCTTTAGAGACCCTTAGGTACTATCTGTTGGGAAGAAAATTTAAATTAATAACAGATCATGCTCCTCTCACATGGATGAGTCAGAATAAGGAAACAAATTCAAGGGTTACTAGGTGGTTTCTTAGCTTGCAACCCTTCAATTTTACTGTTGAGCACAGGGCTGGTCTTTTGCAGGGCAATGCTGATGGTTTGTCTCGGGTACATTCATTGATGTCCATGGTCGCTCAACCCACTGGGTGTGAGCTGGGGGGGAGGATATGTGACAGAAAGCAAGGCCTGGTTATAAATGGAAGATATTTAAGACCAAGCATTGTACATGCTATTTCTCCTTTCAGTTAAAACCCCCAGGGAGAAAGAGTGTGTATTTGATTATGCAGTTGATAAACTGTGTTCTGGGTCCCTGGGGTTTGGGATAATTGGAGAGAGGGTGGGCCATTATCCCAGACAGCTGTGAAGCTGTCCAGCAGCTAATCACAGGTGTGGCTAATTAGAAGTTGTGAGGGTTTAAATAGCAGCCTCACTTAGGCCTTGAGAGAGAGGTACACAGCTACAGAAGCTGGTGTGTGTGTTTGTTACACTGTGTAAAAGACTTTTGTTCCTGTGAACTGTAAAAGGACATTATTTTTACAAAGCACTTGTGGAATGCTGTGAAGTACTGGGACACATTTAAAAGTACTTAACTTTGCTGCAGAGGAAGGATTTCCCTCTTTTGAAAATGAACTGCCTGTTTGTTATTGCTGTGAAAAATAAAGCTTTTTAAATTACAGTGGACTGTCCTGTGCTGCATTTGTGCCCCAGAAGACCGTGGTTAAAAGTCTTCCTGTTACAATATATATATATATATATATCACATAGAAACACCCAGCACTCACCAGCTAGCTCACAGCTAAGATAAAATCACAACTGGAAAGGTTAGTCACCGCATCTGGCCAAATGGGAAAGCTCAGGCACCACGTCAAGGTCCTTTCCATTGCCTGAGTCCCTAACACAGCCACACCATCATGCGAGCTCACAAAGCCAAACAGACTGAGAACAAAGAAGGGTGCACAGGTGGCTGTAATCACCCAGAGAAAATACAAAACATGGAAGGGAACTGCACTCCAAGACCGGATCAGGTACACATCCTGTGACTCAGTAACATCCAGCCCTGGGTGCTAAATAGCACTCCAAAAAAGCTGTGATGTCACCAGAGCCACAGGCTGTGTACCTGATCCGGTCTTGGAGTGCAGTTCCCTTCCATGTTTTATATATATATATATATATATATATATATATATATATAATATATATATATATATATATATATATATATATATATATATATATATATATATATATATTATATATATATATATATATAAAAATAAATACACAGTATCTCACAAAAGTGAGTACACCCCTCACATTTTTGTAAATATTTTATTATATATTCATGTGACAACACTAAAGAAATGAGTAGTGAGTGTACAACCTGTATAACAGTTGTAAATTTACTGTCCCCTCAAAAAAACTCAACACACAGCCAATAATGTCTAAACCGTTGGCAACAAAAGTGAGTGCACCTCTAAGTGGAAATTTCCAAATTGGGCCCAATTAGCCATTTTCCCTCCTCTGTGTCATATGACTCGTTAGTGTTACAAGGTCTCAGGTGTGAATGGGGAGCAAGTGTATTAAATTTGATGTTATCGCTCTCACACTCTCATACTGGTCACTGGAAGTTCAACATGGCACCTCATGGCAAAGAACTCTCTGAGGATCTGAAAAAAATAATTTTTTGCTCTACATAAAGATGGCCTAGGCTATAAGAAGATTGCCAAGACCCTGAAACTGAGCTGCAGCACGGTGGGCAAGACCATACAGCGCTTTCACAGGACAGGCTCCACTCAGAACAGGCCTCCCATGGTCGACCAAAGAAGTTGAGTGCACGTGCTCAGCATCACATTCCAGAGGTTGTCTTTGGGAAATAGACATATGAGTGCTGCCAGCATTGCTGCAGAGGTTGAAGGGGTGGGGGTGTCAGCCTGTCAGTGCTCAGACCAAACGCCGCACACTGCATCAAATTGGTCTGTTGTCCTAGAAGGAAGCCTCTTCTAAGATGATGCACAAGAAGCCTGCAAACAGTTTGCTGAAGACAATCAGATTAAGGGCATGGATTACTGGATCCATGTCCTGTGGTCCCAATGAGACCAAGATAAACGTATTTGGTTCAGATGGTATCAAGCGTGTGTGGCGGCAACCAGGTGAGGAGTACAAAGACAAGTGTGTCTTGCCTACAGTCAAGCATGGTGGTGGGAGTGTCATGGTCTGGGCCTGCATGAGTGCTGCCGACACTGGGAAGCTACAGTTCATTGAGGGAACCATGAATGCCAACATGTACTGTGACATACTGAAGCGGAGACTGGGCCCGCAGGGCAGTATTCCAACATAACGACCCCAAATACACCTCCAAGACAACCACTGTCTTTCTAAAGAAGCTGAGGATAAAGGTTATGGACTGGCCAAGCATGCCTCCAGACCTAAACCCTATTGAGCATCTGTGGGGCATCCTCAAATAGAAGGTGGGGGAGGGCAAGGTCTCTAATATCCACCAGCTCCGTGATGTCATCATGGTGGAGTGGAAGATAACTCCAGTTGCAACCTGTGAAGCTCTGTTGAACTCATGCCAGGAGGTTTAAGGCAGTGCTGGAAAATAATGGTGGCCAAACAAAATATTAACACTTTGGGCCCAATTTGGACATTTCCACTTAGGGGTGTACTCACTTTTGTTGCCAACGGTTTAGACATTAATGGCTGTGTGTTGAATTATTTTGCGGGGACAGCAAATTTACACTGTTGTACAGGCTGTACACTCACTACTTTAGATTGTAACAAAGTGTAATTTCTTCAGCGTTGTCACATGAAAATATATAATAAAATATTTACAAAATGTGAGGGGTGTACTCACTTTTGTGGAATACTGTATCTTTTAGACATGTATATGTATGTATCCCTATGTCTAAAGCCCTTTGCCTGCTTTTTTTTCCTTCTAACACCTGAGACCTCATATCTTTGAGTCCTTATAACTTTTTTTTTTTTTAGTAGCTGGTGTTATTATGAGTGTAAGTATACTTTGTGATGCATTTCTTTCATATAGGTGGCGAGAGTCCACAAGCTGTTACTGATGGGATATATATTCCTAGCAAGAGGAGGCAAATTTTCCCAAACCTCAAATGCTTATAAATACCCCTCCCACCTCACTCATACATCAGTTTAAAAACTTTGCCTCCTTATGAGGTGGTGAAGCATGATGTGCATATTGAAGCCCCGTTCCTCTCTAAGTGCAGTGATTGCCTGATGACACCATGTTTTCAGCTATGGGAAATCTTTTCATAAGGCTCTCTGTAAATTAGGTCGCAGGGATTCATCTTCTGCCTCCCTTTACAGATCAACATTATACTCCACATTCCATTACCTCTGCTGATATGTTTCAGTATTGGTTTGGCTGTATGCTTCTTAGTGGATGAGTGGCTGCATGCAGGTAAGTATGAATATTTTATAGATACTCACAGCTATGGATGGGACACTTATATTTAAAGGGACATGAAACCCAATTTTTTCTTTCATGATTTAGATAGAGCATACATTTTTAAACAACCTTTCAACGTACTTCTTTTATCTCATTTGCTTCATTTTCTTGTTATCCTTTGTTGAAAAGTAAATATTGATAGGCTCAGGAGCTGGGAGCTAGTTGCTGATTGGCGTCTGCACATATATGCCTATTGTGATTGGCTTACTGATGTCTTCAGCTAGCTTCCAGTAGTGCATTGCTGCTCCTTCAAGAAAGGATACCAAGAGAATAAAGCAAAATTGATAATAGAAGTAAATTAGAAAAATGTTTAAAATTGTATGTTTTATCTAATCATTGAAAGAACAATTTTGGGTTTCATGTCCCTCCTTTGTTCTCTCTGTATAAAATGTGTATAGAGGCCCATGGGACAGGCAATATTCCCTTGTTTTATTTAAAACTGTCGTTTACCTCAATAGATAAGGGGAGGAAATTTAGGCATGAAACAGGCATAGCTGGGTAACCTATAAGAGCGCTCGCACCGTGCCTTGCCACTTCTATGTTCGTATTTTCCCACCAAAATTGGGGGTATTTAAGCGCCATCACCATTGTTCCGATTTTTCCATCAAAATCACGGGTATTTTAAGCTCTACCCCTCACTACAATATGTCCTCAAACAGTAAGGGTCTATTTTTTTTCAAATAAGCCCTCATTGTACCTGTGAAAGGGGATTGCTATATAAAATACTATAGAAGAACAAACGAATGAAAGACCAAATTTTTTTTATACCACAAAATTGTCTTTACAAGGGGATTTATTATTATTCATTATTGCATTTTGTTTTATATTTTGCCATAATGGAGCAGCACCACCCTGTCCCTGAAGCAAGCATGGAACCTGGCAGACTGAACACCTTTCTACAAAAGCTAAGTGTGCTTATTGCAAATCGTCTGAAGTAGCTTCTTCAGCTCATTTATGTGTGTCATGCCTAGATTATTTGTCACGTTCTAAACAACCTAATGATGATTCACATAAACAGTCGGATGCCGATGGCGTACCCACAGAAATGAAAGAATTTGTTGCTGCTGCTATTGATAAGACCCTGGCTGCACTGCCGACTTCAAATAAACGCAAAAGGTCAGCCAATGTTTTACCTAACACTAGTAATATTTGTACTGACCAACAGAATAGTGAAGTATCCACTAATGCTGAAGATTCCTCTGATTCAGAGACTCCTTCATCAGACATAGAACCTGTCAGTCCCTCCTTTATGTTTAAAATTGTAAATATCCGTCTCTTTTAAAAGATGTCTTAGTCACTATAGGGATTGCAGAGAATAATCCTGTTGATGATAAGCCCCGTAGTCGTTTAAATTCACTATATAAAACAGTTACCAATCTCCCTGAGATTTTTCCTGTACCTGATGCTATCTCTCTAACATGATTGCTACCGAATGGTCTAAACCAGGTACCTCCTTTATCCCCTCTGCAAAGTTTAAAAGAATGTACCCTTTACCTATTACTAACTTAGAAATGTGAGAAACCATTCCCAAGGTTGATGGGGCGATTTCCACTTTTGCTAAACATATACTATTCCTTTGGAGGATAGTACTTCTTTCAAATATCCTCTAGATAGGAAACTGAATCTTATCTAAGAGAGGACTTAATTATATACTGGCTATATTCTTAGGACCAGCCCATATCCATTGCTGATGTAGTTGCAGATTCATCCTTTTGGTTAACCAATCTGGCTCAGCAGTTATCTTCTGACCCTGAATATACCAACATTTTAAATCGACTGCAACATGCAAATCATTTTATTGCGATACTGTTTTTAACATACTAAAGATTAACATCAAAACAATGTCTTTAACTACTCTAACTAGAAGGGCTCTTTAGCTCAAACCATGGAATGCTGATATGGTATCTAATACCAGACTACTATCAATTTCATTCCAAGGAATAATTTATTTTGATCCCAACTGGATTCTATTATTTCTATACTGGAGGTAAGGAGGCTTTCCTTCCTCAGGACAAAAATAATAAAGGCCCAGCCTTTCTGAAATCAGTTTCAGACCTAGAATCTTCAGGAGTAATTGTCCCAGTACCTTAACTGGAACAGGGCTGGTGTTTTTTATTCAAATCTCTTCATTGTTCCAAAAACAGGAGATTCTTTCAGACCTATTCTAGATCTCAAACCCTAAACAGATTTGTGAAAGTCCAACTTTCAAAATGGACACTAAAATGACTATTTTGCCCTTCATTCAGCAAGGTAACTTTATGTCCACATAGACTTACAGGATGCGTATCTTCACATCCCTTTACACCCAGAACACCACACCATCAATTTCTGAGGTTCTCCTTTCTAGAAAAACATTACCAATTTGTTACTCTTCCGTTTGGCATAGCAACTGCCACCAATAATTTTTACAAATGTGCTCGGGTGTTCGTCTATCTGTATTCAGAGAGCGGGGATTTGCAGTGTTCCTTATTTGGATGATATCTTTGGTACTAGCTCATCTCCTCTTTTTAGAGATTCTCATACAACCCAACTGCTGCTGTTTTCTGCAAAAACATGGTTAGAGGATCAATTTACCAAAGAGTTCCTTGATTCCTCAGACAAAGGTCACCTTTTTAGGTTTCCAGACTAAATTCAGTGTCCATGGACACTTTCCTTTACAGAAAAGAGACAAGAAAAATTAGTTTCAGCTTGTCAAAGCCTTCAATCCCCTATCTTCCATTCAGTTAGCTATGTGCATGGAGGTACTTAGCCTCATGTTGACCAGCATTGGATGCAACCCCTTTGCTTATTTTCATATGACACCCCTCCAACTTTGCATGCTACACCAATGGTGCAGGGATTATACTCGATTTATAAAACTGATATTCTTAGAAACCCAATACAAGACTTTCTGACTTGATGGTTAAACCACCACTTTGATTTCAAAGGGCTTTCTTTTTCAAACTAACCTGGTCTGTGATCACCACTGATGCAAGTCTTACAGGTTGGGGAGCTGTCTTGGGGGTCTCTTACAGTATTTGTTGTCTGGAAAACTCGCAAAACGAGGTTACCAATCAATGTATTACACCTCCATTCTCTTATCGTTTTTTTCTAGACAGACAATATCACAGCAGTGGGCTTATGTCAATCACCAGGGAACGCACAGTTCCCTAGCCATGACAGAGGTATCCCAAATCCTTTTTTGTGCAGAAACAACGCCTGCCTCATTTCTGCAATTTCACATCCAGGTGTAAACAACTGGGAGGCAGATTAACTCAGTCGTCAGACTTTACATTCCGGGAGAGTGGTCTCTCCATCATGATGTATTAAATCAGATTGTACTACTTTGGGGCCCTACCAGAAATAGATCTGATGGCCTCTTGTTTTAAACAAGAAAATTCCTAGATATCTTGCGAGAACAGGGACCCTCATACGGACACGTATGGACGCTCTAGCAGTGCCCTGCTTTACAAGTCAGCTTATCTGTTCCCCCCTCTGATCCTACTTCCCAGAGTGATTTCAAAGATTAAAGGACAGTTTTAATTAATCCTGACTAGCGCCAGCATGGCCTTAAAGGATTTGGTACGCAGAGCAGCCTTTTATCTCAAGGTCCCTTCTTCCATCCAGACTTAAAGTCTTTAACTTAGTGCATGGAAATTGAACGTTTAGTTCTCAGTCACAGAGGTTTCTCCTGACTCTGTGATTAACACTATGATTCAGACCCGCAAGCCTGTTTCAAGATCATAATGTTTGGAAACTTATATCTCATGGTGTTCTTCTCATGATTACACTGGCATTCTTTTCGAATTCCTATGATTCTCCAGTCTGCCAATACTTGAAGGGACAAATCTCTGCTCTCTCCTGTCTTTGTTTTACAGAAAGATTGCTAACCTTCCTGATATTCACTCTTTTGTTCATGCTCTAATTTGAATTAAAGTTTTAATCTGGTATCGAAGATTTACAGGCTCCTCCTGTTGAGCCTATGCATTCTCTGGACATTAAAACTACTTTCTTGTAATGTTTTGTTTCTCTTGGCCATCTGTTCAGCTAGAAGAGTTTCTGAATTGCCTGCTCTCTCTTGTGAGTCTCCTTATTTGAATTTTCCATCACGATAAAGCTGTTTTGCAGACTTCTTTCAAATTTTTACCTAAGGTTGTTGATTCAAATAACATTAATAGGAAAATTGTTGTGCCTTCTTTGTGTCCTAATCCTAAGGATTCTACTGAAAGATATTTACACTCTTTGGATGTTATTAGAGCTTCTAGTCTGTTTGTTATTTTTTTCTGGTTCTAGAAAAGGTTAGAAAGCTTCTGCCATTTCATTAGCATCTTGGTTAAAACTTTTGATTTACTAAGCTTATTTGGAGGCGGGCCAGTCTCCGCCTCAGAGAATTACAGCTTATTTTACAATATCAGTTGCCACTTCTTGGGCTTTCAAGAATGAAGCTTTAGTTGCTCAAATATGCAAAGTGGCCACTTGGTGTTCTTTGCATATCTTTACAAAATGTTACCATTTTGAAGTTTTTGCCTCTTCAGAAGCAGCTTTTGGTAGAAAGGTCTTAGTTTGATTCTAGTGCCTATAATTTAAGTTTTTTTTTTTTATTTAAAAAATACTTTATTACTTTTTGGATTTTATTTCTCGGCGAAAAGTTTTTATTTTATCCCTCCCTTTATTGTTACTATTGGACTTCCACATCTTGGGTATTATATCCCATCAGTAACAGCTCGTGGACTCTTGCCACCTAAATGAAAGAAAACATAATTTATGTAGGAACTTACATTAATTTCTTCCATGGTGCCGAGAGTCCACAAGCCCACCCATTTTTGTGTTATGATTTTTTTTGTTTATAGCACATCTTTTTTCCTGCTCCTCTTTTTTATGCTTTTACTCCTTAAACCCCTCACCAACTTGGCTATATGTTAAACTGAGGTATGTGTGAGGTGGGAAGGGTATTTATAGACATTTGAGGTTTGGGAAACTTTGCCTCCTCCTGCTACAGGTTGTGGACTCTCACCACCATGAAATAAATAAATTTATCAGGTAAGTTCTTACATAAATTATGTTTTTTGATGTGTTTAGTGACACTTTTTTGTTTCGCAAAACGGTTAACCAGAACTCTGAGGACATGGTAATCATTGTAATGTGAATTGTGATTGCGCACATGCGATCTCGTTTACTTTTAACTCGTAATACCAGTAGTAAACCTGACAAGTGCAAACACACGCTTATTGATTGTGTGCAAAAGTTTGCGCTCCACTCGTAATCTTGTCCTGTATAGGTAAATTAACAAGGGCAAATATTTACTTGGCATAAATATGCATCCTGGTAACTAGTGGGCTTTTGTTTGCTTTGTACACCCCTGATAAGATGCTATATGCTCCCTCCACCCCACAAATGCATCTCTGTACTGGACAGAGGTAAATTATGTCATGAACAACGTGAGCACTATAGATAACTCAGACTATCACCTTATTTACCATACAATAGACAGAGGTGCCTTTGGCAGGTGAATGAAGTATACAGCAACTGATTAGGGGCAACTTGTACAGCCAGACTACAACTCTCTGAGAAATCTATAGAGGATGTGTCACTAGCAGAAATTTATTTAAAACAGTATTGTATGTGGTATCATTGGAATGGGGTTAAAAAATGTGTTCTATATATGTTATGCATGGTAAATGGGTTTAATCGACTGCATTGTTTTTTGTTGTTGTTTGTTTTGTACTGGCTAATTAAATTGACAAACCCCCTCTTTTACCATTACTGATGAAAAGGGGTTATATCAATGTGTATTTCTGATAAAAGGGGTAATACATACTTCCCTAATATTTTTGGTGTTGATAGAAGTAGTGTTACATCCCATCCGCTATATGTACAGTATGTTACTGGCAGACAGAGGGTTAAGCACTGTGGCATGTAATCGTATTACTGTCAGATAGGGGTTACCAATATTCTCTTTTGTAGAAGTATATTGAGGACTAAATATTTCACAGATTTATGTGTGTGATCTCTGCACCCCTTTTAGGACCATTCTGTGAGTATCTTAGGGGTGGCATCCACTATGGCACATCAACTGGGGCACAATCTCGGTATAACCCATGACACAGTGGCTAAGAAGTGTGGAAATCCAGTGAATGGGAGAAATTGGATCATGGAGCAGTCTGGAGGGTGAGAAACCATTTTTTTCATGCCTCACTATTGTAGCTATTTCAGATTGAATAAAACCAAGCTGCAGAAGATAATAGAAGTGCAAATGATCCAATACAATTGTGCAGATAGGTGATAAAACTGACCCTTATGGTGCTGTGTTGTGGGATATAGTACCTGGCATTTAGGTATGTTTATAGTGCACATAATAAGTGGATTAAAAGGATGTTCTAGTGTAAAATTAAAGTACCATTAAATATAGTGAAATTCATAATTAACTAGGGCAATATAGAAAGTCACTGCAATAGTACTTGTTCTGAATTTTAATTGAGCAGTAGACTTTTTATTTCTGACAAATTTAAAAATGTACACAATTTGGTGGACCCCTGAATCGTGTGACAGCCATTAGCCAATCCCAGACTCCATACTTATACATTATGCACTTTTGCACATGCTCAGTAGAAGCTGGTGCCTCAGAAAGTGCGGATATAAAAAAGACACAATTGATAATGTATATGTAAATTAGGAAAGAGCCTCTTAAACTACATGATCTACCCTGAATCGTAAAAGGTCTAGTTCTGTGTGTCCCCTAAAATGCTTTATTTTGTTAGAGCATTTTATTTTTAATATAAATGTGTTTTACTATGTGTTTGACCCCTGCAAAGTTGTGCTATTGTCATTCAAGATGAGTATAATGAGCAAATGAGAAGTATGAATACATTCTTATGCACAATGCACTGGCTTTATTCTCATCCATGAAAAAGTCACTTGAATTTCCTCCCTCTTCTTCTAGGTTTATGCCTGGCCTTGCTTTCAGTAACTGCAGTCTCTCAGATCTGGTCTATAACCTCAAGCAGGGGGCTGCTATGTGTCTCTATAATGTTCCATCCCCCCGGAATGTGTTTGGAGAGCCGCGTTGTGGAAACATGCTGGTGGAGGAGGGAGAACAGTGTGACTGTGGACTTACTCAGGTGAGCTAACACAAACAGGCTTACTGGCCGTCCTGCCTGTTATTGCCGCTGTGCTATTCGCTAGATATTTGTAGAAGGTTACTGTGTCACAATATGGTGTCTTCTGTAAGCTCGCTGTGCTGCGATGTGTCAGAGTGATTTCCCTTTCATTGAAAGTGCGCTCTCTATGGGGTCTCTCTCATTTCTTTAGAAGAGTCAAGTAAAGTGTCTTGTAAGACCCTCTACAAGGTTTCAAATCAATGATATTCCCAGTCCAGTCGTCAATTATTATTACATGATATTGTACATGAGCAATATTTTGCCACTGAGAAATGTAATATCAATAAATCTGAAAAATAGTTTGAGATTCGATTTTCACAGGATTTTTAAACAATCTAATTTGAGAGCCTACGAACACAGTAAATGGTCACGCAACCCAATTCACAAAATTAAGAGTAATTAAACAATGATATATGTGAAAGCAAATAAGTTGCAATGAGATAATACATTGCAGGTAAAGAGTGTGCTAAAGATGCCATCCCCAAGTGCCTCTGCAGGCAGCTCCTCTTTCTCTTGAAGACAAAACCTTCAAATTTCAAACTGAAAAAAACCCAACAAAAACAGAAGGGCGCCCCACTAGTGTTATTAATTGCAACAATGATATTAAAGGGACAGTAAAACACAACCTTGTAATTACAAGATATTTCTGTTGTGTTACTATAGGATTACATCTCAGCCAAGTCTTAACATTTTTAAAACAAATAAACATCCTTTTACTATTAGTTTTCAATAGCCAAACTCTACCCAACATTTGCCTATTTGCAGGAGCCAATCTGGGCTTTAGTCCACAGACAACAAGGCTAGCAACTAATATAAAGGTCGTATGAAGTACATTGTTTTGCAGAAATTATCTGATAAAGCCAATAAAGGATAGGTATGTAGCCTTAAGAAGTCAGTAGAGTGCATTTTAAGTTCTGAGAAATAGAAATTGCTCAATTTTTAAAGCTAAATTACTTAAGGGGGAAATAAATAATGAAAATATATTGCAAAGTTGTTTCATTATGCGTAACCAAACATTTTATATAACAATTTCAAGGCGTTTACTGTCTTTATAAAGCAAAATATGAAAAACATTACTCACAATGATAAAGCACCTGGTGGTGCAGAATCCAGTATGCTGGGCATTACTCGTGCTGCCAGACCACATAGATTATAGGGACTCAATATAGTGTATATACCAGACCATTAAGATCAGTTAACACACAGTATAAAAATGTTAATAAAAGTTTGGATATTCCAATCTACTTATATCTCAGTCCATATATTTATGTTCATAAGGCTTTATAATCTTGCACCCGGTTCAGCCTGTTTAAATACTCATAACAGGTTACCAGCTATTCATTTACGCATAATAGTATACCCAAGTATCACCTAATGTCACATAACAAATATATTAACCTAAAAGTAAGGTAGTGTAAAAAGAAAATATAATAAAGTGAGTATTATCTGATGTAACAATAATTCTGTTATACAAAACAAGGCGAAATTACATCATATTTAAGATTACTGCATTATATAAAGTAATTGGCCAAACCACACAGTCCATAACATAAACATTATAAAAAAAATATATATTTTTAACCTGTACCCGTCTTAAATATATATTTTATTTATAATGTTTATTTATGACTGCAATTAGAGCTTTATAAAATGTAAATAAAGGTGTTTCACTCGATTTCTTGTGATGCCAAATTACTTTACATAGGCAGTTTTATTATTTTAACACCTGAATTTTTAATGGACCAGATGACTTAGAAAACAAAGCCAAACATTTAGATGCTATTTTTGATGTATTGCATTTGACAAAGGAACCGGTCTGGTTTTAGAGAGGTCCACCGAGTGCTTATTTCTGCTGGATATTGACTCTGTTATATAGCACCGTGGGCTGCTGTTGTATTGTAATATGGGAGTACATCCTTTTGGACTGATATATATGTATGATGTGTGTTTGTTTTAAACCATAAGAAGGGCAAACTTCAATGAACTGCACATAAGTCACCATCACAAACGTGTCGGCTTGCTATGGCTAAGGTTATACAAAAGGAGCAAGTTGTTTGTTGCGTAGCAGCTATATTTGCACAGTAGCATAAAACTCAAGGACTATTCAGTGTTCGGTTTCTGATTGCAAGTTGTCTGATTTCTAATAATATGTATCTGACTCAGTACCTTGCTGAAGTTAACAAAGATATCTTTTTCTTTCTATTGTTCTATTTAATCTCAAGTTCTCAATGTATTCTCAGTTTTTGTAACTTCCCTTTCTCTTGTAAGGTGTATCCAGTCCACGGATCATCCATTACTTGTGGGATATTCTCCTTCCCAACAGGAAGCTGCAAGAGGATCACCCACAGCAGAGCCGTCTATATAGCTCCTCCTCTAACTGCCACTCCCAGTCATTCTCTTGCAGCTCTCGACAAGAAAGGAAGTAGCTAGAGAGATGTGGTGTTTTTATTTAGTTTATCTTCAATCAAAAGTTTGTTATTTTCAAATGGTACCGGAGTTGTACTATTTTAGCCTCAGGCAGAAAGTAGAAGAAGAGTCTGCCTGTGGTCTTTGATGATCTTAGCAGGTTGTAACTAAGATCCATTGCTGTTCTCACACATAACTGAAGAGAGAGGTAACTTCAGCTGGGGGAATGGCGTGCAGGGTCTCCTGCTATGAGGTATGTGCAGTTTAAATTTTTTCTAGAGAAATGAATATGCTAGAAAATGCTGTTAATACCGGATATATTTAAGGTAAGCCTGATTACAGTGATTTAATAACGACTAGTATCATGCTTGCTGTAAAAGGTAATATTCTTATTACTTTCTCACATTACTGAAAAATAAAACGTTTGCTGGAAGTGTATAAACGTTTTTTTATACATATTGGTGATAAAACTTTATTGGGGCCCAGTTTTTTCCACATGGCTGGCTAGATTTTGCCTAGGGATAGTTTTGTTAGGCCCTCTCACTGTGAATACAGGTTGGGAGGGGCCTATTTTCGCGCCTAAATGCGCATTAGATTTTGCAGCTTGAGACATCCAGTTTCCCTGAAGGAGTCCCCTGAACACTTATGACCTCTCTAAAGGGTTTTGTGCCTTTCAAAGTCGTTATATGGGCAGGTAGGGCCACAGCAGAGCTTTGGCAGTTTGTTGTGACTGTTGAAAAACGTTTATATCGTTTTTTTGATCCGGTTTTGAAACTAAGGGGTTTATCATCCATTTGCAAGTGGGTGCAATGCTCTGTTAGTCTATTATACACACTGTAAAAATTTACTGCTTTTTATCACTGTTTTTTTCTGACAAAATTTGTTTCTCTTAAAGGCACAGTACGGTTTTAATTTTTTTGCTTGTTTTACATTTATCAAAGTGTTTACCAAGCTTGCTGGTCTCATTGCTAGTCTGTTTAAACATGTCTGACATAGAGGAAACTCCTTGTTCATTATGTTAAGAAGCCATTGTGGAACCCCCTCTTAGAATGTGTACCAAATGTACTGATTTTACTTTAAGTTATAAAGATCATATTCTGTCTTTAAAAGGTTCGCTCAAGGGACTCCCGCTCAAGAGGCGCCAAGTACATCTAGCGCGCCCATGGCGTTTACTTTACAAGACATGGCGGCAGTTATGGATCATACAGCGGTATTGTTAAAACTACCATTGTTACAAGGAAAGCGAGACAGCTCTGGGGCTAGAAAAAATACAGAGCACTCTGACGCTTTAGTAGCTATATCTGATATCCCCTCACAATATGCAGAAGCTGAGTCAGGAGAGCTTCTTTCTGTGGGTGATTTTTCTGACTCAGGGAAGATGCTTCACCTGATTCTGATATGTCAACATTTAAATTTAAGCTTGAACACCTCCGCGTGTTGCTCAGGGAGGTTTTAGCTACTCTGGATGACTGTGACACCATTATAGTGCCAGAGAAATTGTGTAGATTGGATAAATACTATGCAGTGCCTGTTTACACTGATGTTTTTTCCAATACCTAAAAGGTTTCAGAAATTATTACTAAGTAAATGGGATAGACCAGGTGTACCGTTCTCTCCCCCTCCTATTTTTAAGAAATGTTTCCAATAGATGCCGCTACACGGGACTTATGGCAAACGGTCCCCTAAGGTGGAGTGAGCAGTTTCTACCCTAGCTAAGCGTTTACAACTATCCCGTCGAGGACAGTTGTGCTTTCCTAGATCCAATGGATAAAAAAGTTAGAGGGTTACCTTAAGAAAATGTTTATTCAACAAGGTTTTATTCTCCAGCCTCTTGCATGCATTGCCCCAGTCACTGCTGCTGCGGCCTTCTGGTTTGAGTCTCTGGAAGAGGCCTTTACAGGTAGAAACTCCTTGGCTTGATATACTTGACAAGCTTAAAGCGCTTAAGCTAGCCAATTCATTTGTTTCTGACGCTGTTGTTCATTTAACTAAACTAACGGCTAAGAAACTCAGGTTTTGCTATTCAGGCGCGGTAGGGCGCTATGGCTTAAATCCTGGTAAGCTGACGTTACTTCAAAGTCTAAGCTTCTCAATATTTCCCTTCAAGGGGCAGACCCTATTCGGGCCTGACTGAAGGAGATCATTTCTGATATTACTGGAGGAAAAGGTCATGCCCTTCCTCAGGATAGGTCTAACAAATTAAGGACCAAACAATCTAATTTTCGTGCCTTTCGAAACTTTAAGACGAGCGGCGGCATCATCTTCACTCTAATACAAAACAAGAGGGAAATTTTGCCCAGTCCAAGCCGGTCTGGAGACCTAAAACCAGGCTTGAACAAAGGTAAACAGGCCAAGAAGCCTGCTGCTGCCTCTAAGACAGCATGAAATAATTGGCCCCCGATCCGTGGTAACTGATCTAGTAGGGGGCAGACTTTTTCTCTCTTCGCCCAGGCTTGGGCAAGAGACGTCCAGGATCCCTGGGCGTTGGAAATTGTGTCCCAGGGATATCTTCTGGACTTCAAAGCTTCTTCCCAAAAGGAAGATTTCAACCTCTTCACAATTATACTGCAGACCAGATAAAGAGAGAGGCATTCTTCTCATTGTGTTCAAGACCTCCTAGTTATGGGTGAGTGATTCACAAAGTTCCAAAGGAGGAACAGGGGCAAGGATTCTATTCAAATCTATTTGTGCTTCCCAAGAAAGAGGGAACCTTCAGACCAATCTTAGATCTCAAGATCCTAAACAAATTTCTCAGGGTCCCATCTTTCAAGATGGAGACTATTCGAACCATCCTACCTATGATCCAGGAGGGTCAATACATTACTACCGTGGACTTAAAGGATGCTTATTTTCACATTCCGATACACAAAGATCATCATCGGTTTCTCAGGTTCGCCTTCCTAGACAGGCATTACCAGTTTGTGGCTCTTCCCTTTGGGTTAGCTACGGCACCAAGAATCTTTACGAAGGTTCTGGGGTCACTTCTGGCGGTCCTAAGGCGCGGGGCATAGCAGTAGCCCTTTACTTAGACGACATTCTGATACAGGCGTCGAATTTCCAAATTTGCCAAGTCCCATACGGACATTGTTCTGCATTCCTGAGGTCTCATGGGTGGAAAGTGAACGAAAAGAAGAGTTCTCTATCCCCTCTCACATGAGTTTCCTTCCTGGGAACTCTGATAGATTCTGTAGAAATGAGGATTTACTGACAGAGGCCAGGTTGTCAAAAACTTCTAAATTCCTGCCGGTGTTCTTTATTCTACTTCTCGCCCTTCGGTGGCTCAGTGTATGGAAGTAATCGGCTTAATGGTAGCGGCAAGGACATAGTGCCGTTTTGCCCGCCTACATCTCAGACCGCTGCAACTCTGCATGCTCAGTCAGTAGAATGGGGATTACACAGATTTGTCCCCTCTACTAAATCTGGATCTAGAGACCAGGGATTCTCTTCTCTGGTGGCTATCTCGTGTCCATCTGTCCAAAGGTATGACCTTCCGCAGGCCAGATTGGACAATAGTAACAACAGATGCCAGCCTTCTGGGCTGGGGGGCAGTCTGGAACTCTCTGAAGGCTCAGGGGTCATGGACTCAGGAGGAGGCTCTCCTTCCGATAAACATTCTGGAACTAAGAGCGATATTCAATGCTCTTCAGGCTTGGCCTCAGCTAGGGCAGTGAGGTTCATCAGATTTCAGTCGGACAACATCACGACTGTAGCTTACATCAAACCCATCAAGGGGAACAAGGAGTTCCCTAGCGATGTTAGAAGTCTCAAAGATAATTCACTGGCAGAGATTCACTCTTGCCACCTATCAGCTATCTATATCCCAGGAGTAGAGAACTGGGAGGCGGATTTTCTAAGTCGACAGACTTTTCATCCGGGGGAGTGGGAGCTCCATCCGGAGGTGTTTGCACAGTTGATTCAACGTTGGGGCAGACCAGAACTGGATCTCATGGCGTCTCGCCAGAACGCCAAGTTTCCTTGTTACGGATCCAGGTCCAGGGATCCCAAGGTCCAGGGATAGATGCTCTAGCAGCGCCTTGGTCCTTCAACCTGCCTTATGTGTTTCCACCGTTTCCTCTGCTCCCTCGTCTGATTGCCAAGGTCAAGCAGGAGAGAGCATTGGTGATTTTGATAGCACCTGCGTGGCCACGCAGGACTTGCTATGCAGATCTGGTGGAATGTCATCCTTTCCCACCATGGACTCTGCCTCTGAGCAGGACCCTTCTACTTCAGGGGTCCTTTCAACCATCCAAATCTAATTTCTCTGCGTCTGACTGCTTGGAGATCTGAACGCTTGATTTTTTCAAGCGTTGTTTCTCCGAGTCGGTCATTGATACCTTAATACAGGGCGAAAGCCTGTCACCAGGAAAATCTATCATAAGATATGGTGTAAATATCTTCATTGGTGTGAATCCAAGGGTTACTCATGGAGTAAGCGTCAGATTCCTAGGATATTATCTTTTCTCCAAGATGGATTGGAGAAGGGTTTGTCAGCAAGTTCCTTAAAGGGACAGATTTCTGCTCTGTCTATTCTTTTGCACAAACGTCTGGCTGAGGTTCCAGATGTGCAGGCGTTTTTGTCAGGCTTTAGTCAGAATTAAGCCTGTGTGTAAACCTGTTTCTCCGCCTTGGAGTTTAAATTTAGTTCTTAAGGTTCTTCAAGGGGTTCCGTTTGAACCTTTGCATTCCATAGATATTAAGCTCTTATCTTGGAAAGTTTGTTTTTAGTAGCTATCTCCTCGGCTCGAAGAGTTTCGGAGTTATCTGCTTTACAATATGATTCTCCTTATCTCATTTTTCATTCCGATAAGGTAGTGTTACGTACCAAACCTGGTTTTCTACCTAAGGTGGTATCTAATAAAAATATCAATCAGGAGATTGTTGTACCGTCACTGTGTCCTAATCCTTCTTTAAAGAAGGAACGTCTTTTACACAATCTTGACGTGGTTCGTGCTTTAAAGTTTTATTTACAAGCTACTAAAGATTTTCGTCAAACATCTGCATTGTTTGTTGTCTACTCTGGACAGAGGAGAGGCCAAAGGCTTCGGCAACTTCTCTTTCTTTTGGCTAAGGAGTATAATAAGCTTAGCTTATGAGACTGCTGGCCAGCAGCCTCTGAGAAGGATTAC
This sequence comes from Bombina bombina, assembly GCF_027579735.1. NCBI lineage: Eukaryota > Metazoa > Chordata > Amphibia > Anura > Bombinatoridae > Bombina > Bombina bombina. The sequence continues at coordinate 1,358,735,894 of NC_069499.1, read as the reverse complement.
AGCTCATTCTACTGGAGCGGTATCTTCCACATGGGCTTTTAAGAATGAGGCTTCTGTTGAACAGATTTGTAAGGCGGCGACTTGGTCTTCGCTTCATACTTTTTCAAAATTCTATAAATTTGATACTTTTGCTTCTTCGGAGACTATTTTTGGGAGAAAGGTTTGGCAGGCAGTGGTGCCTTCCGTTTAAGCACCTGCCTTGTCCCTCCCTTCATCCGTGTCCTATAGCTTTGGTATTGGTATCCCACAAGTAATGGATGATCCGTGGACTGGATACACCTTACAAGAGAAAGGGAAGTTACAAAAACTGATTTATGCTTACCTTATAAATTTATTTCTCTTGTGGTGTATCCAGTCCACGGCCCGCCCTGTCATTTTAAGGCAGGTGTGTTTTATTTTTAAACTACAGTCACCACTGCACCCTATGGTTTCTCCTTTCTCTTGCTTGTCTTCGGTCGAATGACTGGTAGTGGCAGTTAGAGGAGGAGCTATATAGACAGCTCTGCTGTGGGTGATCCTCTTGCAGCTTCCTGTTGGGAAGGAGAATATCCCACAAGTAATGGATGATCCGTGGACTGGATACACCACAAGAGAAATAAATTTATCAGGTAAGCATAAATTTTGTTTTTCTTTAACTTTTTGCCTCCTATTCCACCTTTACTCATATTATTATTATACTTTATTTATGAAGTGCCAACATATTCAACAGCACTGTCCATGGATACAATTCATTTAAATAAAACAATGATATAAAACTTGTAAGAGACAGGACAAAATTTACAAACGCATACAGGAGGAATTGCGGGCCCTATTCCCGTGGGAACTTACAATCTAGAAGGGTAGGGGGTTGAGAAACAGGAGGTGAGGACTGAAAAATTGAGAAAGATTTAAAAATATGCGTAACGTTTCGGGAACCGGACTGGTTCCTTTGTCAAATGCAATACCTAGATGCTATATATATTAGAGTCCCCACCCTTTATCTTTCCTAGCTCTCTTTGTATCACCATCTCTATCTTTCCTTCTCTCCAACCACTTACATTTTCTCCTCCTTATACTATCCCTTTATGCATTTTACTTTCTCTACCTTCCCTGCTTTCTGTTCTCCTTCTCTAATCGCTCAGTCTCTCTCCCTCTATTTCTTAGTCTTTGTTTCCATTTGTATCTTCAATTACTTATTTCTCACCATATTTGTATTGCTTTCTCTTGTAAGGTGTATCCAGTCCACGGATCATCCATTACTTGTGGGATATTCTCATTCCCAAACAGGAAGTTGGCAGAGGACACCCCCAGCAGCGAAACTGTTATATAGCTCCTCCCCTAACTGCATATCCAGTCATTCTCTTGCAACTCTCAACAAGCATGGAGGTAGTAAGAGCGAGTGGTGGAAAAATAGTTAGTTTTCTTTCTTCAATCAAAAAGTTTGTTATTTTAAAGGTACCGGAGTTGTACTATTTTATCTCAGGCAGTAAATAGAAGAAGAATCTGCCTGAGTTTTCTTTGATCTTAGCAGGTTGTAACTAAGATCCATTGCTGTTCTCACATATGTCTGAGGAGAGAGGTAACTTCAGCGGGAGAATGGCGTGCAGTTTACTCTGCTATGAGGTATGTGCAGTTGCAATTTTTTCTAGAATTGGAAATGCTAGAAAATGCTGCTGATACCGGATGAATGTAAGTTAAGCCTGAATACAGTGATTTAATAGCGACTGGTATCATCCTTACTCTCAGGGGTAATACCCTTAAAAAAATGCAATATAAAACGTTTGCTGGCATGTTTAATCGTTTTTATATATGCTTTGGTGATAAAACTTTATTGGGGCCTAGTTTTTTCCACATGGCTGGCTTTATTTTTGCCTAGAAACAGTTTTCTGAGGCTTTCCACTGTTGTATTATGAGTGGGAGGGGCCTATTTTAGCGCTTTTTTTGCGCAGTTAAAATTACAGACTGAGACATCCAGCTTTCCTCAGAAGTCCCCTGAATGCTATAGGACATCTTTAAAGGGCTCAAAGTCGTTTATTGGGGAAGGTAGGGCCACAGCGGAGCGTCTATATCGTTTTTTTTATCCGTTTTTTGAACTAAGGGGTTAATCATCCATTTGCAAGTGGGTGCAATGCTCTGTTAGCTTATTACATACACTGTAAAAATTTCGTTTGATTTACTGCCTTTTTCCACTGTTTTTCAAATTTTGACAAAATTTGTTTCTCTTAAAGGCACAGTACCGTTTTTTATATTTGCTTGTTAACTTGATTTAAAGTGTTTTCTCCAACATAGGTGTGTCCGGTCCACGGCGTCATCCTTACTTGTGGGATATTCTCTTCCCCAACAGGAAATGGCAAAGAGCCCAGCAAAGCTGGTCACATGATCCCTCCTAGGCTCCGCCTACCCCAGTCATTCTCTTTGCCGTTGTACAGGCAACATCTCCACGGAGTTTTTTAGTGTTTAACTGTAGTTTTTATTATTCAATCAAGAGTTTATTTTAAAATAGTGCTGGTATGTACTATTTACTCAGAAACAGAAAAGAGATGAAGATTTCTGTTTGTATGAGGAAAATGATTTTAGCAACCGTCACTAAAATCCATGGCTGTTCCACACAGGACTGTTGAGAGCAATTAACTTCAGTTGGGGGAACAGTGAGCAGTCTCTTGCTGCTTGAGGTATGACACATTCTAACAAGACGATGTAATGCTGGAAGCTGTCATTTTCCCTATGGGATCCGGTAAGCCATGTTTATAAAGATCGTAAATAAGGGCTTCACAAGGGCTTATTAAGACTGTAGACTTTTTCTGGGCTAAATCGATTCATTATTAACACATATTTAGCCTTGAGGAATCATTTTATCTGGGTATTTTGATATAATAATATCGGCAGGCACTGTTTTAGACTCCTTATTATTTAGGGGCTTTCCCAAATCATAGGCAGAGCCTCATTTTCGCGCCGGTGTTGCGCACTTGTTTTTGAGAGGCATGACATGCAGTCGCATGTGAGAGGAGCTCTGATACTTAGAAAAGACTTTCTGAAGGCGTCATTTGGTATCGTATTCCCCTTTGGGCTTGGTTGGGTCTCAGCAAAGCAGATACCAGGGACTGTAAAGGGGTTAAAGTTAAAAACGGCTCCGGTTCCGTTATTTTAAGGGTTAAAGCTTCCAAATTTGGTGTGCAATACTTTTAAGGCTTTAAGACACTGTGGTGAAAATTTGGTGAATTTTGAACAATTCCTTCATGTTTTTTCGCAATTGCAGTAATAAAGTGTGTTCAGTTTAAAATTTAAAGTGACAGTAACGGTTTTGTTTTAAAACGTTTTTTGTACTTTGTTATCAAGTTTATGCCTGTTTAACATGTCTGAACTACCAGATAGACTGTGTTCTGAATGTGGGGAAGCCAGAATTCCTATTCATTTAAATAAATGTGATTTATGTGACAATGACAATGATGCCCAAGATGATTCCTCAAGTGAGGGGAGTAAGCATGGTACTGCATCATTCCCTCCTTCGTCTACACGAGTCTTGCCCACTCAGGAGGCCCCTAGTACATCTAGCGCGCCAATACTCCTTACTATGCAACAATTAACGGCTGTAATGGATAATTCTGTCAAAAACATTTTAGCCAAAATGAACACTTACCAGCGTAAGCGTGACTGCTCTGTTTTAGATACTGAAGAGCATGACGACGCTGATAATAATGGTTCTGAAGGGCCCCTAACCCAGTCTGATGGGGCCAGGGAGGTTTTGTCTGAGGGAGAAATTACTGATTCAGGGAACATTTCTCAACAAGCTGAACCTGATGTGATTACGTTTAAATTTAAGTTGGAACATCTCCGCATTCTGCTCAAGGAGGTATTATCCACTCTGGATGATTGTGACAAGTTGGTCATCCCAGAGAAACTATGTAAAATGGACAAGTTCCTAGAGGTCCCGGGACTCCCAGAAGCTTTTCCTATACCCAAGCGGGTGGCGGACATTGTTAATAAAGAATGGGAAAGGCCCGGTATTCCTTTCGTCCCTCCCCCCATATTTAAAAAATTGTTTCCTATGGTCGACCCCAGAAAGGACTTATGGCAGACAGTCCCCAAGGTCGAGGGAGCGGTTTCCACTTTAAACAAACGCACCACTATACCCATAGAGGATAGTTGTGCTTTCAAAGATCCTATGGATAAAAAATTAGAAGGTTTACTTAAAAAGATGTTTGTTCAGCAGGGTTACCTTCTACAACCTATTTCATGCATTGTCCCTGTAGCTACAGCCGCATGTTTCTGGTTCGATGAGCTGATAAAGGCGGTCGATAGTGATTCTCCCCCTTATGAGGAGATTATGGACAGAATCAATGCTCTCAAATTGGCTAATTCTTTCACCCTAGACGCCACTTTGCAATTGGCTAGGTTAGCGGCTAAGAATTCAGGGTTTGCTATTGTGGCGCGCAGAGCGCTTTGGTTGAAATCTTGGTCAGCTGATGCGTCTTCCAAGAACAAGCTACTTAACATTCCTTTCAAGGGGAAAACGCTGTTTGGCCCTGACTTGAAAGAGATTATCTCTGATATCACTGGGGGTAAGGGCCACGCCCTTCCTCAGGATCGGCCTTTCAAGGCAAAAAATAAACCTAATTTTCGTCCCTTTCGTAGAAACGGACCAGCCCAAAGTGCTACGTCCTCTAAGCAAGAGGGTAATACTTCTCAAGCCAAGCCAGCTTGGAGACCAATGCAAGGCTGGAACAAGGGAAAGCAGGCCAAGAAACCTGCCACTGCTACCAAGACAGCATGAAATGTTGGCCCCCGATCCGGGACCGGATCTGGTGGGGGGCAGACTCTCTCTCTTCGCTCAGGCTTGGGCAAGAGATGTTCTGGATCCTTGGGCGCTAGAAATAGTCTCCCAAGGTTATCTTCTGGAATTCAAGGGGCTTCCCCCAAGGGGGAGGTTCCACAGGTCTCAGTTGTCTTCAGACCACATAAAAAGACAGGCATTCTTACATTGTGTAGAAGACCTGTTAAAAATGGGAGTGATTCATCCTGTTCCATTAAGAGAACAAGGGATGGGGTTCTACTCCAATCTGTTCATAGTTCCCAAAAAAGAGGGAACGTTCAGACCAATCTTAGATCTCAAGATCTTAAACAAGTTTCTCAAGGTTCCATCGTTCAAGATGGAAACCATTCGAACTATTCTTCCTTCCATCCAGGAAGGTCAATTCATGACCACGGTGGATTTAAAGGATGCGTATCTACATATTCCTATCCACAAGGAACATCATCGGTTCCTAAGGTTCGCATTCCTGGACAAGCATTACCAGTTCGTGGCGCTTCCTTTCGGATTAGCCACTGCTCCAAGGATTTTCACAAAGGTACTAGGGTCCCTTCTTGCTGTGCTAAGACCAAGGGGCATTGCTGTAGTACCTTACTTGGACGACATTCTGATTCAAGCGTCGTCCCTTCCTCAAGCAAAGGCTCACACGGACATTGTCCTGGCCTTTCTCAGATCTCACGGATGGAAAGTGAACGTGGAAAAGAGTTCTCTATCTCCGTCAACAAGGGTTCCCTTCTTGGGGACAATAATAGACTCCTTAGAAATGAGGATTTTTCTGACAGATGCCAGAAAAACAAAACTTCTAGACTCTTGTCGGATACTTCATTCCGTTCCTCTTCCTTCCATAGCGCAGTGCATGGAAGTGATCGGTTTGATGGTAGCGGCAATGGACATAGTTCCTTTTGCGCGCATTCATCTAAGACCATTACAACTGTGCATGCTCAGTCAGTGGAATGGGGACTATACAGACTTGTCTCCGAAGATACAAGTAAATCAGAGGACCAGAGACTCACTCCGTTGGTGGCTGTCCCTGGACAACCTGTCACAAGGGATGACATTCCGCAGACCGGAGTGGGTCATCGTCACGACCGACGCCAGTCTGATGGGCTGGGGCGCGGTCTGGGGATCCCTGAAAGCTCAGGGTCTTTGGTCTCGGGAAGAATCTCTTCTACCGATAAATATTCTGGAACTGAGAGCGATATTCAATGCTCTCAAGGCTTGGCCTCAGCTAGCGAGGGCCAAGTTCATACGGTTTCAATCAGACAACATGACAACTGTTGCGTACATCAACCATCAGGGGGGAACAAGGAGTTCCCTAGCGATGGAAGAAGTGACCAAAATCATTCTATGGGCGGAGTCTCACTCCTGCCACCTGTCTGCTATCCACATCCCAGGAGTGGAAAATTGGGAAGCGGATTTTCTGAGTCGTCAGACATTGCATCCAGGGGAGTGGGAACTCCATCCGGAAATCTTTGCCCAAGTCACTCAGCTGTGGGGCATTCCAGACATGGATCTGATGGCCTCTCGTCAGAACTTCAAAGTTCCTTGCTACGGGTCCAGATCCAGGGATCCCAAGGCGGCTCTAGTGGATGCACTAGTAGCACCTTGGACCTTCAAACTAGCTTATGTGTTCCCGCCGTTTCCTCTCATCCCCAGGCTGGTAGCCAGGATCAATCAGGAGAGGGCGTCGGTGATCTTGATAGCTCCTGCGTGGCCACGCAGGACTTGGTATGCAGATCTGGTGAATATGTCATCGGCTCCACCTTGGAAGCTACCTTTGAGACGAGACCTTCTTGTTCAGGGTCCGTTCGAACATCCGAATCTGGTTTCACTCCAGCTGACTGCTTGGAGACTGAACGCTTGATCTTATCGAAGCGAGGGTTCTCAGATTCTGTTATCGATACTCTTGTTCAGGCCAGAAAGCCTGTAACTAGAAAGATTTACCACAAAATTTGGAAAAAATATATCTGTTGGTGTGAATCTAAAGGATTCCCTTGGGACAAGGTTAAGATTCCTAAGATTCTATCCTTCCTTCAAGAAGGATTGGAAAAAGGATTATCTGCTAGTTCCCTGAAGGGACAGATTTCTGCCTTGTCTGTGTTACTTCACAAAAAGCTGGCAGCTGTGCCAGATGTTCAAGCCTTTGTTCAGGCTCTGGTTAGAATTAAGCCTGTTTACAAACCTTTGACTCCTCCTTGGAGTCTCAACTTAGTTCTTTCAGTTCTTCAGGGGGTTCCGTTTGAACCCTTACATTCCGTTGATATTAAGTTATTATCTTGGAAAGTTTTGTTTTTAGTTGCGATTTCTTCTGCTAGAAGAGTTTCAGAATTATCTGCTCTGCAGTGTTCTCCTCCTTATCTGGTGTTCCATGCAGATAAGGTGGTTTTACGTACTAAACCTGGTTTTCTTCCAAAAGTTGTTTCTAACAAAAACATTAACCAGGAGATTATCGTACCTTCTCTGTGTCCGAAACCAGTGTCAAAGAAGGAACGTTTGTTGCACAATCTGGATGTTGTTCGCGCTCTAAAATTCTATTTAGATGCTACAAAGGATTTTAGACAAACATCTTCCTTGTTTGTTGTTTATTCCGGTAAAAGGAGAGGTCAAAAAGCAACTTCTACCTCTCTCTCTTTTTGGATTAAAAGCATCATCAGATTGGCTTACGAGACTGCCGGACGGCAGCCTCCCGAAAGAATCACGGCTCATTCCACTAGGGCTGTGGCTTCCACATGGGCCTTCAAGAACGAGGCTTCTGTTGATCAGATATGTAGGGCAGCGACTTGGTCTTCACTGCACACTTTTACCAAATTTTACAAGTTTGATACTTTTGCTTCTTCTGAGGCTATTTTTGGGAGAAAGGTTTTGCAAGCCGTGGTGCCTTCCATTTAGGTGACCTGATTTGCTCCCTCCCTTCATCCGTGTCCTAAAGCTTTGGTATTGGTTCCCACAAGTAAGGATGACGCCGTGGACCGGACACACCTATGTTGGAGAAAACAGAATTTATGTTTACCTGATAAATTAATTTCTCCAACGGTGTGTCCGGTCCACGGCCCGCCCTGGTTTTTTTAATCAGGTCTGTTAATTTATTTTCTTTAACTACAGTCACCACGGTACCATATGGTTTCTCCTATGCAAATATTCCTCCTTAACGTTGGTCGAATGACTGGGGTAGGCGGAGCCTAGGAGGGATCATGTGACCAGCTTTGCTGGGCTCTTTGCCATTTCCTGTTGGGGAAGAGAATATCCCACAAGTAAGGATGACGCCGTGGACCGGACACACCGTTGGAGAAAGTAATTTATCAGGTAAACATAAATTCTGTTTTCCAAGCTTGCTAGTCTCATTGCTAGTCTGTACAAACATGTCTGACATAGAGGAAACTCCTTGTTCATTATATTTAATGTGGAACCCCCTCTTAGAATGTGTACCAAATGTACTGATTTCACTTTAAGCAATAAAGATCATATTTTGTCTTTAAAAAATTTATCACCAGAGGAATCTGACGAGGGGGAAGTTATGCCGACTAACTCTTCCCACGTGTCAGATCCTTTGACTCCCGCTCAAGGGACTCGCGCTCAAATGGCGCCAAGTACATCTAGGGCGCCCATAGCGATTACTTTACAAGACATGGCGGCAGTCATGGATAATACACTGTCACCGGTATTAGCCAGACTACCTGAATTTAGAGGTAAGCGAGATAGCTCTGGGGTTAGACGAAATGTAGAGCATACTGACGCTTTAAGAACCATGTCTGATACTGCCTCACAATATGCAGAAGCTGAGGAAGGAGAGCTTCAGTCTGTGGGCGATGTTTCTGACTCAGGAAAGATACCTGATTCTGATATTTCTACATTTAAATTTAAGCTTGAACACCTCGTGTATTGCTCAGGGAGGTTTTAGCTGCTCTGAATGACTGTGATACAATTGCAGTGCCAGAGAAATTGTGTAGATTGGATAAATACTATGCAGTGCCGGTGTGTACTGATGTTTTTCCAATACCTAAAAGGTTTACAGAAATTATTACTAAGGAATGGGATAGACCAGGTGTGCCGTTCTCTCCTCCTCCTATTTTTAGAAAAATGTTTCCAATAGACGCCACCACACGGGACTTATGGCAAACAGTTCCTAAGGTGGAGGGAGCAGTTTCTACTCTAGCAAAGCGTACTACTATCCCTGTAGAGGACAGTTGTGCTTTTTCAGATCCAGTGGATAAAAAATTAGAAGGCTACCTTAAGAAAATGTTTATTCAACAAGGTTTTATTCTACAGCCCCTTGCATGCATTGCTCCTGTCACTGCTGCTGCGGCATTCTGGTTTGAGTCTCTGGAAGAGGCTTTACAGGTAGCGACTCCATTGGATGACATACTTGGGAAACTTAGAGCACTTAAGCTAGCCAATTCTTTTGTTTCTGATGCCATTGTTCATTTGACTAAACTAACGGCTAAGAATTCTGGTTTTGCTATACAGGCGCGCAGGACGCTATGGCTTAAATCATGGTCAGCTGACGTGACTTCAAAATCTAAGCTGCTTAACATTCCCTTCAAGGGGCAGTCCCTATTCGGGCCTGGTTTGAAGGAGATTATTGCTGATATCACTGGAGGAAAAGGTCATGCCCTTCCTCAGGACAGGTCCAAATCAAGGGCCAAACAGTCTAATTTTCATGCCTTTCGAAACTTCAAGGCAGGTGCGGCATCAGCTTCCTCTAATGCAAAACAAGAGGGAACTTTTGCTCAGTCCAAGACGGTCTGGAGGCCAAACCAGACCTGGAACAAAGGTAAGCAGGCCAAAAAGCCTGCTGCTGCCTCTAAGACAGCATGAAGGAACGGCCCCCTATCCGGTAACGGATCTAGTAGGGGGCAGACTTTCACTTTTCGCCCAGGCGTGGGCAAGAGATGTTCAGGATCCCTGGGCGTTGGAAATTATATCCCAGGGATATCTTCTGGACTTCAAAGCTTCCCCCCCAAAAGGGAGATTTCACCTTTCACAATTATCTGCAAACCAGATAAAGAGAGAGGCATTTTACACTGTGTACGAGACCTCCTAGTTATGGGAGTGATCCATCCAGTTCCAAAGGAGGAACAGGGACAGGGTTTTTACTCAAATCTGTTTATGGTTCCCAAAAAAGAGGGAACCTTCAGACCAATTTTGGATCTAAAGATCTTAAACAAATTCCTCAGAGTTCCATCATTCAAGATGGAAACTATTCGTACCATCCTACCTATGATCCAGGAGGGTCAATATATGACTACAGTGGATCTAAAGGATGCTTATCTTCACATTCCGATACACAAAGATCATCATCGGTTTCTCAGGTTTGCCTTTCTAGACTGGCATTACCAGTTTGTAGCTCTTCCCTTTGGATTAGCTACAGCCCCAAGAATCTTTACGAAGGTTCTAGGGTCGCTTCTGGCAGTCCTAAGGCCGCGGGGCATAGCAGTGGCCTCTTATTTAGACGACATCCTGATACAGGCGTCAAACTTCCAAATTGCCAAGTCTCATACGGACGTAGTACTGGCATTTCTGAGATCGCATGGGTGGAAAGTGAACGAGGAAAAGAGTTCTCTATCCCCACTCACAAAAGTTTCCTTCCTAGGGACTCTGATAGATTCTGTAGAAATGAAAATTTACCTGACGGAGTCCAGGTTATCAAAGCTTCTAAATTCATGCCCTGTTCTTCATTCCATTCCGCGCACTTCGGTGGCTCAGTGTATGGAAGTAATCGGCTTAATGGTAGCGGCAATGGACATAGTGCCGTTTGCACGCTTACATCTCAGACCGCTGCAACTATGCATGCTCAGTCAGTGGAACGGGGATTACACAGATTTGTCCCCTCTACTAAATCTGGATCAAGAGTCCAGGGATTCTCTTCTCTGGTGGCTATCTCGGGTCCATCTGTCCAAAGGTATGACCTTTCGCAGGCCAGATTGGACAATTGTAACAACAGATGCCAGCCTTCTAGGTTAGGGTGCAGTCTGGAACTCCCTGAAGGCTCAGGGATCGTGGACTCAGGAGGAGACACTCCTTCCAATAAATATTCTGGAACTGAGAGCGATATTCAAAGCTCTTCAGGCTTGGCCTCAGCTAGCGACAATGAGGTTCATCAGATTTCAGTCGGACAACATCACGACTGTGGCTTACATCAACCATCAAGGGGGAACAAGGAGTTCCCTAGCGATGTTAGAAGTCTCAAAGATAATTCGCTGGGCAGAGATTCACTCTTGCCACCTATCAGCTATCCATATCCCAGGTGTAGAGAACTGGGAGGCGGATTTTCTAAGTAGTCAGACTTTTCATCCGGGGGAGTGGGAACTCCATCCGGAGGTGTTTGCACAATTGATTCATCGTTGGGGCAAACCAAAACTGGATCTCATGGCGTCTCGCCAGAACGCCAAGCTTCCTTGTTACGGATCCAGGTCCAGGGATCCCAAGGCGACGCTGATAGATGCTCTAGCAGCGCCCTGGTCTTTCAACCTGGCTTATGTGTTTCCACCGTTTCCTCTGCTCCCTCGACTGATTGCCAAGATCAAGCAGGAGAGAGCATCTGTGATTTTGATAGCGCCTGCGTGGCCACGCAGGACCTGGTATGCAGATCTAGTGGACATGTCATCCTTTCCACCATGGACTCTGCCTCGGAGACAGGACCTTCTACTTCAGGGTCCTTTCCACCATCCAAATCTAATTTCTCTGAGACTGACTGCATGGAGATTGAACGCTTGATTTTATCAAAGCGTGGCTTCTCCGAGTCAGTCATTGATACCTTAATACAGGCACGAAAGCCTGTCATCAGGAAAATTTATCATAAGATATGGCGTAAATATCTTTATTGGTGTAAAGATATATATGGAGTAAGGTCAGGATTCCCAGGATATTATTCTTTCTCCAAGAAGGTTTGGGAAAAGGATTGTCAGCTACTTCCTTAAAGGGACAGATTTCTGCTCTGTCTATTCTTTTGCACAAGCGCCTGGCGGATGTTCCAGACGTTCAGGCATTTTGTCAGGCTTTAGTTAGAATCAAGCCTGTGTTTAAACCAGTTGCTCCGCCATGGAGCTTAAATTTGGTTCTTAAGGTTCTTCAAGGAGTTCCGTTTGAACCTCTTCATTCCATAGATATCAAACTTTTATCTTGGAAAGTTTTTTTTTTGGTAGCTATTTCCTCGGCTCGTAGAGTCTCCGAGTTATCTGCCTTACAATGTGATTCTCCTTATCTGATTTTCCATACGGATAAGGTAGTCCTACTTACCAAACCTGGGTTTTTACCTAAGGTGGTATCTAAAAAGAATATCAATCAAGAGATTGTTGTTCCATCCTTGTGTCCTAATCCTTCTTCAAAGAAGGAACGTCTATTACACAATCTGGACGTGGTTCGTGCTTTAAAGTTTTACTTACAAGCTACTAAAGATTTCCGGCAGACATCTGCTTTGTTTGTTGTCTACTCTGGACAGAGGAGAGGTCAAATGGCTTCGGCAACCTCTCTTTCTTTTTGGCTAAGAAGCATAATCCGCTTAGCCTATGAGACTGCTGGACAGCAGCCTCCTGAAAGGATTACAGCTCATTCTACTAGAGCTGTGGCTTCCACTTGGGCCTTTAAAAATGAGGCTTCTGTTGAACAGATTTGCAAGGCGGCGACTTGGTCTTCGCTTCATACCTTTTCAAAATTCTACAAATTTGATACGTTTGCTTCTTCGGAGGCTATTTTTGGGAGAAAGGTCTTACAGGCAGTGGTACCTTCCGTTTAAGTACCTGCCTTGTCCCTCCCTTCATCCGTGTACTTTAGCTTTGGTATTGGTATCCCACAAGTAATGGATGATCCGTGGACTGGATACACCTTACAAGAGAAAACACAATTTATGCTTACCTGATAAATTTATTTCTCTTGTGGTGTATCCAGTCCACGGCGCGCCCTGTCATTTTAAGGCAGGTAATTTTTAAATTTAAACTACAGTCACCACTGCACCCTATGGTTTCTCCTTTCTCGGCTTGTTTTCGGTCGAATGACTGGATATGGCAGTTAGGGGAGGAGCTATATAACAGCTCTGCTGTGGGTGTCCTCTTGCAACTTCCTGTTGGGAATGAGAATATCCCACAAGTAATGGATGATCCGTGGACTGGATACACCACAAGAGAAATAAATTTATCAGGTAAGCATAAATTGTGTTTTTTTTGTTTTTCTGTGTCACTCTCTCTTTCCTTTTGTTTTTTTTACTGTAGGAATGCACAGACCCATGCTGTAATGCCACCTCATGTCAACTAGTGGTTGGTGCAGAGTGTTCCTCCTCTGGATTGTGCTGTTCTCAGTGTAAGGTTAGTCTCTAAGTTAACAAAAAGTGTTAATGTCCTCTTTTGCTAGTAACACTCAATAATAACTGGACTTTTTCTCCATGCAGCTGAAGCCTATAGGGTCTTTGTGCCGTGAAGCAGTTGGAGAATGTGATCTACCAGAGTTTTGCAATGGCGTGTCTCCTCAGTGCTCCTCAAATGTGTTTCTGCACAATGGAGAGTCATGTGATAAAGGCCGTGCTAAATGCTATCAGGGGAAGTGCATGAACCCCCAACTCCATTGCCAGAACCTCTGGGGACCTGGTAAGAATTGAGAAGGTGAAAGTGGGTTTCACTAAATTTCATACTAACATATAGTCTAATGCATATTGGAAGGATAAGGATGTTACACAAATGAAAGATTTTGATAAGCAAAAGAGCTACCTATCATATACACAGTGTTGTGCTATACATATACTTAAAGTGATGGTAAATCCTAAAAAATGCTAGGATTTACCAGCACTAAAAATAAATGGGACCTTCAGTCATGAGTTTTTTAAAAAAAAGGAAGTATGTTAAAAGTAGCTTTTCTTTGCTCATGACTGAACATCCCATTTATTTTTAGTGCTGGTTAATTCTAGTGTTTTTGAAACTCTAGGATTTACCATCACTTAAAAGGGCTAATAAAGTTAAAATTAAACTTAAACGATTCAGTTAGAGCATGCAGTTTTAACCACTTTCCAGAAGAAAGCAAATTTGATAATAGAAATAAATTGGAAAATTACTTAAAATTGTATACTCTGTTCGAATAATGAAAGTAAAAAATTGGGGTTCGTGTCCCTTTTAAGATGTTAAGTCCAGTTACGGCAAAGGTTAAACCAAGGATCCATCCATATCTTTGTTCTCTTTAATGTTACAATTATCCTACTCTTGTAACAGTTTCCTGGTAAAGAAGTCTTTTTTTATTTAGGTTGGAACACAGGGCAGGGAATGAGGAATATCACTAAAATCATAGATATTGTACAGTGGGTCAGGTGAAAGTTTCTTATTGACGGTTTGTCTCATTAATCTTCATATTAAAATTCTATAGATTATCTATTTGAGGAATTGGCTCTCCCCTTGCGTATCTGTAGCTTCTGAAGCAATTGTACCAAAATTGAGAGAGCTTTAGGATTATTAAAGTGAATGTAAAGTTGAATGAATGATTGCCCGGTTTTTAAAAATACTATTAACATCAAGGGCACTTTCATTCATTAAACTTTACATACTCCGCCCGCAGCTCCTTTGTACTTACCTCAGCAATGACGAAACCGGCATCCTCCAATCGTTGCGTTGCCTCACAAGATGGACGCTCCGAGGTGCACGCCATGACTGGAGGAAACCGGTTTTGTCATTGCTGAGGTAAGTACAGAGAAGCTGCGGGCGGAGTATCGCGGATCTGGGGTTCCTAAAGAAAAAGGTAAGTATTTTAAAAAAAAATGCTGCAATGTAAAGTTTAATGAATGAAAGTGCCCCTTTTTTAATAGTATTTTAAAAAATCAGGCACTCATTCATTCAACATCCACTTTAAGTCCATCTCAAGCGGTCTCCATTGTGAGATTTGATTGAGAGGATTTAGCTCATAGAGGCCAAGGTCTAAGGTCCCGCTTCTGTAAAGATCTCTGGGCTGGTGAAATTCTTTAAGAATGCTCACCAGTACTTCTATTTCCTTGTGGAATTCTATCACGCCACTTGTTCCCCTGAAAACAGGGTGTCTCGCTAAGGGGCATATACTGCATTTTCGTATGGGAAGGAGATGCATACATTACAAAAGAGCAGAATGAAAATCGTAATTTATAAATCTTACAAAACAACAATTTACCCAAAAGTACTCAGGAAATTTTTTATTGTTAAGGTGCATCAAAAATCAAAACAAAAATGTTCACCAAAAATCGTATTTCTTTCCTATGGCATTGAGAGTCCACAATTTCATTCCAATTACTAGTGGGTATTCAACTCCCATCCAGCAGGAGGAGGCAAAGAGCACCCCAGCAGAGCTGTTAAGTGTCACTTCCCTTACCCATAATGCCCAGTCATTCTTTGCCTCTATCATCGGGAGGATGTGCGAAGATGGTGTTTGAAGATATTTAATCCTTTAATGGGTACTTTTACCTTCAAGCAAGGATTGGGGCTATGCTGTGTCCATGTCAATCTCTTTAGTAAGAGTAATGATGGCTTTTAGCAGTTAGAAAGCGGCGAGGTGGTCCTTGCTTTATTTCTAACATTTATGCTACCCCTTTATATAGAAGACTAGTGTTGGTTACTCTGTTTTTTCTTTTACTTTCAGGTCCCTGTGAGCGGCCAGATGAGGCTGACAGAACTGCAGCTGCTGTAACTGCTCCAGAGCAGAAGACCCTGAAGGGTAAGTCCTTTATTATATATTTATTTCCACCTTAAAAAGAAGAGGACAGACAATCAGGGACCTGGTGGGACCTGTTACCCTCAGAAAGGATTTGTATTTTAAAGACGTTATCTCCTCAAAGTTTGGGAGGTTTTGCGGCAGAGCAGATTCCTGGGCTAATCCAGTGAAAGAAAAATGAGGCCGCCTCTATAGCCTTTTGAAGGGTCAAGTATATAAGGACCCAGGCTTATAATGTATGGAGACTGTGCGTATATTTACCAGAAGTTAATTCACTAAGATATAGGGAAATATATACCTCTTTACATTCAGGGGTTCCTTATTGCCGACGAAGTTAATTACTCCGTTTTTCCGTTTGCAAACAATAATTAATGTAGGTACGATCTTTTTTGTATATCTGCACTCAGATACAATGATCTACAACCTTTTTTTGCGCCTTTTTCACAATTGCGCTCTTCTCAGTTTATGTCCGGGTAAGGTAAGAACATGAGGTTTCTTTATTTCGTTAGCGGGGAGCAGTAATCCAATTTAGGAGTGCCTAAATCATTTAGCTGCCTGGCTGACATTGTGGTATCCTAGCTGGTCACAATAAGATAATACTTAAGGTGCGCAGTTTTAACTGAGAATACCTGGCATCGGCTAGAGCTGTGTCTGCAGCGTCTTCAAGAGAGGCTGTTATTTATCCCCCCCGCATTTTTGTTAGTGACATCAACAGTTAGTCGTACGGGGTTGTTTATCTTGTATGGGATCGAGCACGATTGTTTGTTCTCTCTACCAGTTTTTCTTAGATTCGAGCCGTGCTCTCTCATGGGAGCGGTCCCTTTACTGTAGGTTTAACTCAGGGTTTGTGATGCTCCGGTATATCTTCTAGAGTCTATGCATAGATAAGTTAAGACTGTATGGGGATGTTATGTTAGTATGGCGGCAGTGTGACGCACTTTTGTATCGTGTTTTAGCTGTTATTAGCTTTAGAGGTCTTACAAATTCCCTCTGCTCCCTGTTGAGAACCTTCCCTCTGCTCCCTGTATTCAGTTGGCGCATATTTCCCTATTGGACCCTTTTTTCTTGTGCCGTTTAAGTGTGTGCAACGGCAGTCCATTAGTTCCTTGTTATAGGAATTTTTCAGGGAATTCTTTATTATAAGGGTGTAACACAGTCATTTTTAAGTTATTCTGTGTACTCTGTGTTCTGTAGCTTGTCTGCCGGACTGTACCTAGTTTTCTGTCCTTTCTTATAGTGGACTTGCTAGAATACATTATGTGTAATTTTTTCTTGATATTCATGAATTTCCAGTTATCTGGTGCCACCTAGTGGCGTTTAAGGGTCTATTTATTACTCTTGTCTTTATATTTTCAAACTGAGGTGGGAAATATTACTCCTTAAAGGTTTTTTTTAATCTTTACAGTATTATCTGTATCTAAGTTTTGTGTTAACCTTGTGGTTGGGAACAACTGTCTATTAACCTCAGGTTCAATCCCTGTATATCAGATTTTATGATCATCTCATAAAATGTGTGTTTCTGCCTGAGCCTTGCTAACGCAATTGGTAGCGCATCAGTCTCATAACCTGAAACGTGTGAGGTTTCACACTAGGCACATGCTCTAGTTTACTCTTTTAGAGGGTTCTATGGAGTTTCTTTATTCTCAGGGGATTTATGCCTCTGTTCCACGTATAAAAAAAATGAATATTTCTCCTGTTAAGTGTGATCAGTCCACGGGTCATCATTACTTCTGGGATATTAACTCCTCCCCAACAGGAAGTGCAAGAGGATCACCCAGCAGAGCTGCTATATAGCTCCTCCCCTCTACGTCACACCCAGTCATTCTCTTGCACCCAACTAATAGATAGGATGTGTGAGAGGACTGTGGTGATTTTACTTAGTTTTCTCCAACATAGGTGTATCCGGTCCACGGCGTCATCCTTACTTGTGGGATATTCTCTTCCCCAACAGGAAATGGCAAAGAGCCCAGCAAAGCTGGTCACATGATCCCTCCTAGGCTCCGCCTTCCCCAGTCATTCTCTTTGCCGTTGTACAGGCAACATCTCCACGGAGATGGCTTAGAGTTTTTTGGTGTTTAACTGTAGTTTTTATTATTCAATCAAGAGTTTGTTATTTTAAAATAGTGCTGGTATGTACTATTTACTCTGAAACAGAAAAGAGATGAAGATTTCTGTTTGTAAGAGGAAAATGATTTTAGCAACCGTTACTAAAATCGATGGCTGTTTCCACACAGGACTGTTGAGAGGAATTAACTTCAGTTGGGGGAAACAGTGAGCAGACTTTTGCTGCTTGAGGTATGACACATTTCTAACAAGACGATGTAATGCTGGAAGCTGTCATTTTCCCTATGGGATCCGGTAAGCCATTTTTATTACATAAGTAAAAAGGGCTTCACAAGGGCTTTTAAGACTGTAGACATTTTCTGGGCTAAAACGATTGATATATAAGCATATTTTATACTTCATAGCTTTGAGGAATTATTTTATTCTTGGGAATTATGTAAAATAACCGGCAGACACTGTATTGGACACCTTATTCTCTAGGGGCTTTCCCTGATCATAGGCAGAGCCTCATTTTCGCGCCTCTATTGCGCACTTGTTTTTGGGAAGCATGACATGCAGATGCATGTGTGAGGAGCTCTGATACATAGAAAAGACTTTCTGAAGGCGTCATTTGGTATCGTATTCCCCTTTGGGTTTGGTTGGGCCTCAGCAAAGCAGATACCAGGGACTGTAAAGGGGTTAAATATAAAAACGGCTCCGGTTCCGTTATTTTAAGGGTTAAAGCTTTCAAATTTGGTGTGCAATACTTTTAAGGCTTTAAGACACTGTGGTGTAATTTTGGTGAATTTTGAACAATTCCTTCATACTTTTTCACATTTGCAGTAATAAAGTGTGTTCAGTTTAAAATTTAAAGTGACAGTAACGGTTTTATTTTAAAACGTTTTTTGTACTTTGTTATCAAGTTTATGCCTGTTTAACATGTCTGAACTACCAGATAGACTGTGTTCTGTATGTGGGGAAGCCAAGGTTCCTTCTCATTTAAATAGATGTGATTTATGTGACACAAAATTTAGAGAAAATGATGCCCAAGATGATTCCTCAAGTGAGGGGAGTAAGCATGGTACTGCATCATCCCCTCCTTCGTCTACACCAGTCTTGCCCACACAGGAGGCCCCTAGTACATCTAGTGCGCCAATACTCCTTACTATGCAACAATTAACGGCTGTAATGGATAATTCTATCAAAAACATTTTAGCCAAAATGCCCACTTATCAGCGAAAGCGCGACTGCTCTGTTTTAGAAAATACTGAAGAGCATGAGGACGCTGATGATATTGGTTCTGAAGTGCCCCTACACCAGTCTGAGGGGGCCAGGGAGGTTTTGTCTGAGGGAGAAATTTCAGATTCAGGGAAAATTTCTCAACAAGCTGAACCTGATGTGATTACATTTAAATTTAAATTGGAACATCTCCGCGCCCTGCTTAAGGAGGTGTTATCTACTCTGGATGATTGTGAGAATTTGGTCATTCCAGAGAAATTATGTAAAATGGACAAGTTCCTAGAGGTCCCGGGGCCCCCCGAAGCTTTTCCTATACCCAAGCGGGTGGCGGACATTGTAAATAAAGAATGGGAAAGGCCCGGCATACCTTTCGTCCCTCCCCCTATAATTAAGAAATTGTTTCCTATGGTCGACCCCAGAAAGGACTTATGGCAGACAGTCCCCAAGGTCGAGGGGGCGGTTTCTACTCTAAACAAACGCACTACTATACCCATAGAAGATAGTTGTGCTTTCAAAGATCCTATGGATAAAAAATTAGAGGGTTTGCTTAAAAAGATGTTTGTTCAGCAAGGTTACCTTCTACAACCAATTTCATGCATTGTTCCTGTCACTACAGCAGCGTGTTTCTGGTTCGATGAACTAGAAAAGGCGCTCAATAAAGATTCTTCTTATGAGGAGATTTTGGACAGAATTCATGCTCTCAAATTGGCTAACTCTTTCACCCTAGACGCCACTTTGCAATTGGCTAGATTAGCGGCGAAAAATTCTGGGTTTGCTATTGTGGCGCGCAGAGCGCTTTGGCTAAAATCTTGGTCAGCGGATGCGTCTTCCAAGAACAAATTGCTTAACATTCCTTTCAAGGGGAAAACGCTGTTTGGCCCTGACTTGAAAGAGATTATTTCTGATATCACTGGGGGCAAGGGCCACGCCCTTCCTCAGGATAGGTCTTTCAAGGCCAAAAATAAACCTAATTTTCGTCCCTTTCGCAGAAACGGACCAGCCCCAAGTGCTACGTCCTCTAAGCAAGAGGGTAATACTTCTCAAGCCAAGCCAGCCTGGAGGCCAATGCAAGGCTGGAACAAAGGTAAGCAGGCCAAGAAACCTGCCACTGCTACCAAGACAGCATGAGATGTTGGCCCCCGATCCGGGACCGGATCTGGTGGGGGGCAGACTCTCTCTCTTCGCTCAGGCTTGGGCAAGAGATGTTCTGGATCCTTGGGCGCTAGAAATAGTCTCCCAAGGTTATCTTCTGGAATTCAAGGGGCTTCCCCCAAGGGGGAGGTTCCACAGGTCTCAATTGTCTTCAGACCACATAAAAAAACAGGCATTCTTACATTGTGTAGAAGACCTGTTAAAAATGGGAGTGATTCATCCTGTTCCATTAGGAGAACAAGGGATGGGGTTCTACTCCAATCTGTTCGTAGTTCCCAAAAAAGAGGGAGCATTCAGACCAATCTTAGATCTCAAGATCCTAAACAAGTTTCTCAAGGTTCCATCGTTCAAAATGGAAACCATTCGAACAATTCTTCCTTCCATCCAGGAAGGTCAATTCATGACCACGGTGGATTTAAAGGATGCGTATCTACATATTCCTATCCACAAGGAACATCATCGGTTCCTAAGGTTCGCATTTCTGGACAAGCATTACCAGTTTGTGGCACTTCCGTTCGGATTAGCCACTGCTCCAAGAATTTTCACAAAGGTACTAGGGTCCCTTCTAGCGGTGCTAAGACCAAGGGGCATTGCAGTAGTACCTTACTTGGACGACATACTGATTCAAGCGTCGTCCCTTCCACAAGCAAAGGCTCACACGGACATTGTCCTGGCCTTTCTCAGATCTCACGGGTGGAAAGTGAACGTAGAAAAAAGTTCTCTATCTCCGTCAACAAGGGTTCCCTTCTTGGGAACAATAATAGACTCCTTAGAAATGAGGATTTTTCTGACAGAGGCCAGAAAATCAAAACTTCTAAACTCTTGTCAAATACTTCATTCTGTTCCTCTTCCTTCCATAGCGCAGTGCATGGAAGTAATAGGTTTGATGGTAGCGGCAATGGACATAGTTCCTTTTGCGCGAATTCATCTAAGACCATTACAACTGTGCATGCTCAGTCAGTGGAATGGGGACTATACAGACTTGTCTCCGACGATACAAGTAGATCAGAGGACCAGAGATTCACTCCGTTGGTGGCTGTCCCTGGACAACTTGTCACAGGGGATGAGCTTCCGCAGACCAGAGTGGGTCATTGTCACGACCGACGCCAGTCTGGTGGGCTGGGGCGCGGTCTGGGGACCCCTGAAAGCTCAGGGTCTTTGGTCTCGGAAAGAATCTCTTCTCCTGATAAATATTCTGGAACTGAGAGCGATATTCAATGCTCTCAAGGCTTGGCCTCAGCTAGCAAAGGCCAAGTTCATACGGTTTCAATCAGACAACATGACGACTGTTGCGTACATCAACCATCAGGGAGGGACAAGGAGTTCCCTGGCGATGGAAGAAGTGACCAAAATCATTCAATGGGCGGAGACTCACTCCTGCCACTTGTCTGCAATCCACATCCCAGGAGTGGAAAATTGGGAAGCGGATTTTCTGAGTCGTCAGACATTTCATCCGGGGGAGTGGGAACTCCATCCGGAAATCTTTGCCCAAATTACTCAATTGTGGGGCATTCCAGACATGGATCTGATGGCCTCTCGTCAGAACTTCAAGGTTCCTTGCTACGGGTCCAGATCCAGGGATCCCAAGGCGACTCTAGTAGATGCACTAGTAGCACCTTGGACCTTCAAACTAGCTTATGTATTCCCGCCGTTTCCTCTCATCCCCAGGCTGGTAGCCAGGATCAATCAGGAGAGGGCATCGGTGATCTTGATAGCTCCTGCGTGGCCACGCAGGACTTGGTATGCAGACCTGGTGAATATGTCATCGGCTCCACCATGGAAGCTACCTTTGAGACGAGACCTTCTTGTTCAAGGTCCGTTCGAACATCCGAATCTGGTCTCACTCCAACTGACTGCTTGGAGATTGAACGCTTGATCTTATCAAAGCGAGGGTTCTCAAATTCTGTCATTGATACTCTTGTTCAGGCCAGAAAGCCTGTAACTAGAAAAATCTACCACAAAATATGGAAAAAATATATCTGTTGGTGTGAATCTAAAGGATTCCCTTGGGACAAGATAAAAATTCCTAAGATTCTATCCTTTCTTCAAGAAGGTTTGGAGAAAGGATTATCTGCAAGTTCTTTGAAGGGACAGATTTCTGCCTTGTCTGTGTTACTTCACAAAAAGCTGGCAGCTGTGCCAGATGTTCAAGCCTTTGTTCAGGCTCTGGTTAGAATCAAGCCTGTTTACAAACCTTTGACTCCTCCTTGGAGTCTCAATTTAGTTCTTTCAGTTCTTCAGGGGGTTCCGTTTGAACCCTTACATTCCGTTGATATTAAGTTATTATCTTGGAAAGTTTTGTTTTTGGTTGCAATTTCTTCTGCTAGAAGAGTTTCAGAATTATCTGCTCTGCAGTGTTCTCCTCCTTATCTGGTGTTCCATGCAGATAAGGTGGGTTTGCGTACTAAACCTGGTTTTCTTCCGAAAGTTGTTTCTAACAAAAACATTAACCAGGAGATAGTCGTGCCTTCTTTGTGTCCGAATCCAGTTTCAAAGAAGGAACGTTTGTTGCACAATTTGGATGTAGTGCGTGCTCTAAAATTCTATTTAGATGCTACAAAGGATTTTAGACAAACATCTTCCTTGTTTGTTGTTTATTCTGGTAAAAGGAGAGGTCAAAAAGCAACTTCTACCTCTCTCTCTTTTTGGCTTAAAAGCATCATCAGATTGGCTTACGAGACTGCCGGACGGCAGCCTCCTGAAAGAATCACAGCTCATTCCACTAGGGCTGTGGCTTCCACATGGGCCTTCAAGAACGAGGCTTCTGTTGATCAGATATGTAAGGCAGCGACTTGGTCTTCACTGCACACTTTTACTAAATTTTACAAATTTGATACTTTTGCTTCTTCTGAGGCTATTTTTGGGAGAAAGGTTTTGCAAGCCGTGGTGCCTTCCATCTAGGTGACCTGATTTGCTCCCTCCCTTCATCCGTGTCCTAAAGCTTTGGTATTGGTTCCCACAAGTAAGGATGACGCCGTGGACCGGACACACCTATGTTGGAGAAAACAGAATTTATGTTTACCTGATAAATTACTTTCTCCAACGGTGTGTCCGGTCCACGGCCCGCCCTGGTTTTTTAATCAGGTCTGATAATTTATTTTCTTTAACTACAGTCACCACGGTATCATATGATTTCTCCTATGCAAATATTCCTCCTTTACGTCGGTCGAATGACTGGGGAAGGCGGAGCCTAGGAGGGATCATGTGACCAGCTTTGCTGGGCTCTTTGCCATTTCCTGTTGGGGAAGAGAATATCCCACAAGTAAGGATGACGCCGTGGACCGGACACACCGTTGGAGAAAGTAATTTATCAGGTAAACATAAATTCTGTTTTTATAACTTCAATCAAAAGTTTGTTAGTTTAAAACAGCACCGGAGTGTGTTGTTCCTTCTCAGGGAGAATTTGAAGAAGAATCTACCTGAGTTTTTCTGTATGATTTTAACCGGAGTAGTTAAGATCATGTTGCTGTTCTCGGCCATCTGAGGAGTGAGGTAAACTTCAGATCAGGGGACAGCGGGCAGGTTCACCTGCAAAGAGGTATGTAGCAGCATATTATTTTCTGAGAATGGAATTGACTAGAAAATACTGCAAATACCTATATAAAGTAAGTTCAGCCTTAAATGCAGTAGTAGCAACTGGTATCAGGCTGTCATGTATGTATATTTTCACTTCAGTATTCTGGGGAATAGCATTTCACTGAAATAATACTGTTTACATAAAGCTTTAGCCTATTTTGCAGTAAAAACGGCTTGCAGCAGGCTTTTTATGACAAATACATTTATTGATGTTAAACGTTTTTTGCTGGCATGTGAAATAGTTTATATTTCTGAGGTACTGGGTGAAAACTTATTTGGGCATTAGTTTTATCCACTTGGCGGGCATTTTGTTTGATTTATGACAGTTTACTGATCTCCCTCACTGTTGTGTGTGAGGGGGAAGGGCTGAATTTGGCGCTTTTACTGCGCATCAAAAATTCAGTCACAAGTCTGTTCTTCTTCCCTGCATGATCCGGTTCGTCTCTACAGAGCTCAGGGGTCTTCAAAAGTTATTTTGAGGGAGGTAATCACTCACAGCAGACCTGTGAGATTGTGCTTGACTGTGATAAAAAACGTTACATTCTGTACTTTTTTTCTGCTATTAAAGGGCTAGTTATCCATTACTAATGGGAGCAATCCTTTGCTAAAATTGTATTTTTACTGAGAAAAAAGTTTGTTTTCATAAAAAATATCTGTTTTATTGTACTTAACTGTCATATCTTTCTGTGCTTCTTAAGGGCACAGTGCGTTTTTTTCATACTATATATAAAAGTGAATTGAAAAGTATTTCCAAGTTTGCTGGTTATTTGCTAGTGTGTTAAACATGTCTGACTCAGAGGAATATCTCTGTGCTATTTGTGCTAAAGCCAAAGTGGAGCCCAATAGAAATTTATGTACTAATTGTATTGATGCTACTTTAAATAAAAGTCAATCTGTACAAATTGAACAGCTTTCACCAGACAACGAGAGGAAAGTTATGCCGACTAACTCCCCTCACGTGTCAGTACCTGCATCTCCCGCTCGGGAGGTGCGTGATATGGTAACGCCGAGTACTTCAGGGCGGCCATTACAAATCACATTGCAGGACATGGCTAATGTTATGACTGAAGTTTTGTCTAAATTACCAGAACTTAGAGGGAAGCGTGATCACTCTGGGATGAGAACAGAGTGCGCTGATAATAATAGGGCCATGTCAGATACTGCGTCACAGTATGCAGAACATGAGGACGGAGAGCTTCAATCTGCAGGTGACGGTTCTGATCCCATTAGAGTGGATTCAGACATTTCTAATTTTAAATTTAAGCTTGAAAACCTCCGCGTACTGTTAGGGGAGGTATTAGCGGCTCTGAATGATTGTAACACCGGGATAGATACTATGCGGTACCGGCGAGTTCTGACGTATTTCCTATACCTAAGAGGCTTACAGAGATAATTACTAAGGAGTGGGATAGGCCCGGTGTACCCTTTTCCCCCCCTCCTGTATTTAGAAAAATGTTTCCAATAGACGCCACCACACGGGACTTATGGCAGACGATCCCTAAGGTGGAGGGAGCGGTTTCGACGCTGGCTAAGCGTACCACTATCCCGGTGGAGGATAGCTGTGCTTTTTCTGATCCAATGGATAAAAAATTAGAAGGCTACCTTAAGAAAATGTTTGTTCAACAAGGTTTTATATTGCAACCTCTTGCATGTATTGCGTCTGTCACGGCCGCATCAGCCTTTTGGTCCGAGTCCCTGGAAGAGACTCTTGACTCAATAACTATAGAGGAAATTTCAAACAAGCTTAAAACACTTAAGCTAGCTAATTCATTTGTTTCAGATGCCGTTGTACATTTAACTAAACTTACGGCTAAGAATTCCGGATTCGCCATTCAGGCACGCACAGCACTGTGGCTAAAATCCTGGTCAGCTGATGTTACTTCTAAATCTAAGTTACTCAACATACCTTTCAAAGGGCAGACCTTATTCGGGCCCGGTTTGAAGGAAATTATCGCTGACATTACAGGAGGTAAAGGCCACGCCCTGCCTCAAGACAGAGCCAAGCCCAAGGCTAGACAGTCTAATTTTCGTTCCTTTCGTAATTTCAAGACAGGAGCAGCATCAACTTCCTCTGCACCAAAACAGGAAGGAGCTGTTGCTCGCTACAGACAAGGCTGGAGACCTAACCAGTCCTGGAACAAGGGCAAGCAGGCCAGAAAACCTGCTGCTGCCCCTAAGACCGCATGAATTGAGGGCCCCCGATCCGGGAACGGATCTAGTGGGGGGCAGACTTTCTCTCTTTGCCCA
Source organism: Bombina bombina (assembly GCF_027579735.1). Lineage (NCBI taxonomy): Eukaryota > Metazoa > Chordata > Amphibia > Anura > Bombinatoridae > Bombina > Bombina bombina. Next base: position 1,358,710,201 of record NC_069499.1, on the reverse strand, counting down.
GGCTTGGGCAAGAGATGTCCAGGATCCCTGGGCGTTAGAGATCATATCTCAGGGATATCTTCTGGACTTCAAATCCTCTCCCCCAAAAGGGAGATTCCATCTGTCAAGGTTATCAACAAACCAAATAAAGAAAGAGGCGTTTCTACGCTGTGTACAAGATCTTTTACTAATGGGAGTGATCCATCCGGTTCCGCGGTCGGAACACGGACAGGGGTTTTACTCAAATCTGTTTGTGGTTCCCAAGAAAGAAGGAACCTTCAGACCAATCTTGGATTTAAAGATCCTAAACAAATTCCTAAGAGTTCCATCGTTCAAAATGGAAACTATTCGGACAATTCTACCCATGATCCAAAAGGGTCAGTACATGACCACAGTGGATTTAAAGGATGCTTACCTTCACATACCGATTCACAGAGATCATTTCCGGTATCTAAGGTTTTCCTTCCTAGACAGGCATTACCAGTTTGTAGCTCTACCATTCGGGTTGGCTACGGCTCCAAGAATCTTCACAAAGGTTCTGGGGGCTCTTCTGGCGGTGCTAAGACCGCGAGGAATCTCTGTAGCTCCATACCTAGACGACATTCTGATTCAAGCTTCAAGCTTTCAAACTGCCAAGTCTCATACAGAGTTTGTATTGGCATTTCTAAGATCGCATGGGTGGAAGGTAAACGAAAAGAAGAGTTCTCTCGTTCCACTCACAACAGTTCCCTTCTTGGGGACTCTTATAGATTCTGTAGAAATGAAGATTTACCTGACAGAAGACAGGTTAACAAAACTTCAAAACGCCTGCCGTGTCCTTCATTCCATTCAACACCCGTCAGTGGCTCAATGTATGGAGGTGATCGGCTTAATGGTAGCGGCAATGGACATAGTCCCCTTTGCACGCCTACACCTCAGACCGCTGCAATTATGCATGCTAAGTCAGTGGAATGGGGATTACTCAGATTTGTCCCCCACTCTGAATCTGGATCAAGAGACCAGAAATTCTCTTCTGTGGTGGCTTTCTCGGCCACATCTGTCCAAGGGGATGCCATTCAGCAGGCCAAATTGGACAATTGTAACAACAGACGCCAGCCTGTTAGGTTGGGGCGCTGTCTGGAATTCCCTGAAGGCTCAGGGATCATGGACTCAGGAGGAGTGTCTCCTGCCAATAAACATTCTGGAATTGAGAGCAGTTCTCAATGCCCTTCTGGCTTGGCCCCAGTTAACAACTCGGGGGTTCATCAGATTTCAGTCGGACAACATCACGACTGTAGCTTACATCAACCATCAAGGAGGAACAAGAAGCTCCCTAGCGATGATGGAAGTATCAAAGATAATTCGTTGGGCAGAGTCTCACTCTTGCCATCTCTCAGCAATCCACATTCCGGGAGTGGAGAACTGGGAGGCGGATTTCCTAAGTCGTCAGACTTTTCATCCGGGGGAGTGGGAACTTCATCCGGAGGTCTTTGCCCAAATACTTCGACGTTGGGGCAAACCAGAGATAGATCTCATGACGTCTCGTCAGAACGCCAAGCTTCCTCGTTACGGGTCCAGATCCAGGGATCCGGGAGCGGCCCTAGTAGATGCTTTGACAGCACCTTGGACCTTCGGGAGAGCTTATGTGTTTCCACCCTTTCCGATGCTTCCTCGATTGATCGCCAGAATCAAACAGGAGAGAGCATCAGTAATTCTAATAGCGCCTGCGTGGCCTCGCAGGACCTGGTATGCAGATCTAGTGGACATGTCATCCTGTCCACCTTGGTCTCTGCCTCTGAGACAGGACCTTCTGATTCAGGGTCCCTTCAAACATCAAAATCTAATTTCTCTGAAGCTGACTGCCTGGAGATTGAACGCTTGATTTTATCAAAACGTGGATTCTCGGAGTCAGTAATTGATACCCTGATACAGGCTAGGAAGCCTGTTACCAGAAAGATTTATCATAAAATATGGCGTAAATACCTATATTGGTGCGAATCCAAAGGTTACTCTTGGAGTAAGGTTAGGATTCCTAGGATATTGTCTTTTCTACAAGAGGGTTTAGAAAAGGGCTTATCCGCTAGTTCTTTAAAGGGACAGATCTCAGCTCTGTCCATTTTGTTACACAAACGTCTGTCAGAAGTTCCAGACGTCCAGGCTTTTTGTCAGGCTTTGGCCAGGATTAAGCCTGTGTTTAAAAATGTTGCTCCGCCATGGAGTTTAAACCTTGTTCTTAACGTTTTACAGTGCGTTCCGTTTGAACCCCTTCATTCCGTTGATATAAAATTGTTATCTTGGAAAGTTCTATTTTTAATGGCTATTTCCTCGGCTCGAAGAGTCTCTGAGTTATCAGCCTTACATTGTGATTCTCCTTATCTGATTTTTCACTCGGATAAGGTAGTTCTGCGTACTAAACCTGGGTTCTTACCTAAGGTAGTCACTAACAGGAATATCAATCAGGAGATTGTTGTTCCATCCTTGTGTCCTAATCCTTCCTCAAAGAAGGAACGACTTCTGCACAATCTAGATGTAGTTCGTGCCCTAAAATTTTATTTACAGGCAACTAAAGATTTTCGACAAACATCTTCACTGTTTGTCGTTTACTCTGGTCAGAGGAGAGGTCAAAAAGCTTCGGCTACCTCTCTCTCTTTTTGGCTTCGTAGCATAATACGTTTAGCCTATGAGACTGCTGGACAGCAGCCTCCTGAAAGAATTACAGCTCATTCCACTAGAGCTGTGGCTTCCACTTGGGCCTTTAAGAATGAGGCCTCTGTTGAACAGATTTGCAAGGCTGCAACTTGGTCTTCGCTTCATACTTTTTCCAAATTTTACAAATTTGACACTTTTGCTTCTTCGGAGGCTATTTTTGGGAGAAAGGTTCTTCAGGCAGTGGTTCCTTCTGTATAAAGATCCTGCCTATCCCTCCCGTCATCCGTGTACTTTTGCTTTGGTATTGGTATCCCAGAAGTAATGATGACCCGTGGACTGATCACACTTAACAGGAGAAAACATAATTTATGCTTACCTGATAAATTCCTTTCTCCTGTAGTGTGATCAGTCCACGGCCCGCCCTGTTTTTTATGGCAGGTCTAAATTTTTAAATTCTACTCCAGTCACCACTGCACCCTTTAGCTTCTCCTTTCTCGTTGGTTCTTGGTCGAATGACTGGGTGTGACGTAGAGGGGAGGAGCTATATAGCAGCTCTGCTGGGTGATCCTCTTGCACTTCCTGTTGGGGAGGAGTTAATATCCCAGAAGTAATGATGACCCGTGGACTGATCACACTACAGGAGAAAGGAATTTATCAGGTAAGCATAAATTATGTTTTTTAAGACCCTGTATTGATCTCGGTGGCAGATCAATGAGATATGTCTTGGGTGACCAGTGTTTAGGACCTTTATGGTTACCGGACTTCCACTCTATATTCCTGTTTTTCTTTCCAGGAGCATGACTGGAGAATTAAAGGGCAATTTTGTTATTCGTTCTGTGTTTTCTCAGGACTCTAAATTGTTTGTCTCTCATACAGATGTTTTATTTCATTGGAGACATGATTTCAGCTCTGTTTATGTCTGGGGCATTTCCTATGGTCATAGGATTATACAGTACACCTAATGTTTAGTGCTTTTTTATCACTAATATCTTATTTTGTGTCCCTAGTTTGGGCATTGTGGCTCATTGTTATACACTCTCTTATATTGAGGTGATTTATGTCCTTCTTTATGTAGATTTGGCCAATTGTATCATATACATACATTTAAAGGGGAGGAGAGTCCACGGCTTCATTCATTACTTTTGTGAAATAAGAACTAGGCCACCAGCAGGAGGCAAAGACGCCCAAGCCAAATGCTTAAATACCTCCCCAACTCTCCTCATCCCCCAGTCATTCTTTGCCTTTCGTCACAGGAGGATGGCAGAGAAGTGCCGAAGATTTTAAGTAGTCTCTTATGGAGGGTAGTAATCTTCGGAATGAGACTGGAGTTTTAAGTAGTCCTGTCAGCCTCTCAGTGAGAGCCTGGGTGAAAGTTAGAGTCCGGAGATGCAGGGAGAGTCTTTCTGGGAATCCATCCCGACTCATATCAACAGGTCCACAAGCAATCGGCGTTGACGAATTTCGCTGCCTGCTTTCTGCACTCAAGTCCATGTCAGGAGTGATGCTTCTACCTGTCACACTTGAATGAGTTGGGTTATACATAATATTGTTTATTGTGTTATTGCTGCGTTATGTGCGAGATGGGGCTCTGGCAATGGTGGAATTTCAGGTTGACTTCCGGGAGTATTTGCATGGCCGATTTTGGCGTGTTTTCTCCTTAGTGCAGGGGCGATCCTGCGAGGCATCCCAGGTGACCGGGTGTGATTTTTCACTTCCTCTGTTTGTCAGCGGCATAGGAGACAAAGCGGTTTCTGTAGTCCAGGTCATAGGAGGTGGTGAGTGCCCCGGCCATTGGGGTATAAAAGCTAGTCTAGTCCATAATAAGAGCGCAAGCTGTGGAGGACTCTGATGCGTTACTCCCTCTTTAACAAAGTCTTATTCCTGTGTTTATTGTGAAGAGGTTCTTGTAGATCAGCCTGCCCAACTATGTTCCACATGCGACCTCTAAAGCTGAAGGGATGTCTAGTACTACTGAGCCATCCACCTCTGAGGGCTCCCCGTCCCGTGAGGTGCGTTCCCTGCTTTCATTTCAGAGTGCACATGCAGCGCCCTGTGTGATATGTTCGAGAGGGAGACTTCCATCGACGAGATACAGGATAATATTAAGGCGTTGAAGGTCGACCATTCTTTCGTTTGTGATGCCAATATGCTAATTATTCGCCTGAACGTAAAGGTTTCAGGATTCTCCGTTTTAGCTTGCAGGGCTCTGTGGCTAAAGTTTTGGTCTGCAGACATGACCTCTAAATCGAGGTTGTTGTCCCTGCCTTTTCGAGGAAAGATTCTGTTCGGTACAGGATTGGATTCGATCATATCCATGGTTACGGGAGGCAAGGGAGCTTTCCTACCACAGGATAAGAAGGCTAAGCCTAAAGGATCTACTTTTCATCTCTTTCGTGCAGACAAGTCCCAGCGCCAGTAGCCTGCTGTGAAAGCGGATCAGTCCAAGAGATCTTGGAAGCCTGCTCAGTCTTGGAACAAGTCCAAGCAGAACAAGAAGCCCGCAGAGACAAAATCGGCATGAAGGGGCGGCCCCCGACCTGTCCCCGGCCAAGTAGGGGGCAGATTGTCTCTCTTCTCCAAAGCATGGTTGCAGGACGTTCAGGACCCTTGGGTTCTGGAGGTTGTCGCCCAGGGTTACAGGATAGGATTCATGTCCCATCCGCCCAAAGGATTCAGGTCCCATCCGCCCAGGGGCAGATTCCTCTTGTCAAACCTGTCTTCAGGGATCTATAGAGGGATCTATAGAGGGATCTCTCCTCTATAGGTGTTATAGTACCAGTACCCAGAGCAGAAAGGGGTCTAGGGTACTATTCAAATCTTTTTATGGTTCCAAAGAAGGAGGGAACGTTCCGTCCGATTCTGGACCTAAAGTGTTTAAATAAGTTTCTGGCTGTTCCATCGTTCAAAATGGAAACGATCAGATCTATTCTACCCCTAGTTCAAGAGGGGCAGTTCATGACGACAATAGACTTGAAGGATGCTTACCTTCATGTTCCAATTCACAGGGACCACTTACAGTTCCTAAGATTTGTGTTTCTGGACCAACACTTCCAGTTTGTGGCCCATCCTTTCGGCCTGGCGACGGCCCGAGAGTCTTCACAAAGGTTCTGGGGGCGCTTCTTGCAGTGGCCAGATTCAGGGGTATTGCTGTGGTGCCCTATTTGGACGACATCCAAATCCAGGCGCCGTCGTTCAGCCTCGCAGAGGATCATTTGAGGGCTCTCCTTTTATTGCTCCAATCTCACAGTTGGAAGATCAACTCAGGAAAGAGTTTCCTGGTTCCCAGCAACAGGGTAGAGTTCCTGGGCACGATAATAAACTCTATGTCCATGAAAATATTTCTCACAGATCAACGATGCAGGAAGATGGCGTCCACCTGTCTTGCCTTTCAGTCTTACTCAAGCCCTTCGTTTGCTCAGTGTATGGAGATGATCGAGCTCATGGTTTCCAGCATAGACGTCATCTCTTTCGCCATGTTCCATCTCAGACCTCTTTGTGCATGTTGAGAAAGTGGAACGGCGATCATTCAGATCTATCACAGCGGATATCCATGGATGCTCAGACCACGGACTCGCTATCATAGTGGATCCATCCAGAGCATCTGTCCATGGGGACATCCTTCCTGAGACCATCCTGGGAGATTGTGACCACGGACGCGAGTCTGGCAGGATGGGGAGCTGTTTGGGGTGCCAGATTGGCACAAGGAAAATGGACCCGGGAGGAGTCTCTCCTTCGATAAATATTCTGGAACTTCGAGCAATTTACAATGCTCAGAGGGCGTGGCCTCCTCTGGGGTCGTTCAACTTCATTAGATTCCAGACCGACAACATTACCTCGGTGGCTTACATCAACCACCAGGGAGGAACGAGGAGCTCCCTAGCAATGAGGGAGGTGTCTCGGATTTTGGAGTGGGCGGAGTCCCACAGCTGCTTGCTTTCAGCAATCCACATTCCAGGTGTGGACAACTGGGAAGCGGACTTTCTCAGCAGGCTATCCTTCCATCTGGGGGAATGATCTCTTCACCCCGAAGTGTTTGCGGGGATTTGTCTCAGATGGGGAACGCCGGAGATAGATCTCATGACTCAATTGCAAGCTACCCCGATACGGGTCGAGGTCAAAGGATCCCCAGGCAGAGCTATTAGATGCCTTAGTTGTGCCTTGGGGCTTCAGCCTAGCTTACATTTTTCCACTGTTACCACTTCTACCCTTGGCACAAGGTGAAGGTATCCAGGATTCTGTCTTTTCTCCAAGAGGGATTGGAGAAGGGTCTTGTCGCCATTTCCTTAAAGGGACAGATTTCGGCTTTATCAATCTTGTTGCTCAAGAGACTAGCTGAGCTTCCTGACATTCAATCTTTTGTTCAGGCGCTGCCTAGAATCAGACCTGTCTTTGGGCAGTCTGCTCCTCCATGGAGCTTAAACTTGGTCCTTAGGGTATTGCAAAGGGTTCCGTTTGAGCCTATGCATTCTATTGACATTAAGATTCTTTCCTGGAAGGTTCTCTTTCTGTTGGCCATTGCATCGGCACGCAGAGTATCTGAGCTGGCTGCCTTGCAATTCGAGCCTCCTAATCTGGTCTTTTATGCGGATAAGGGTGTTCTTCGCACCGGTTTGGGGTTTCTTCCCAAGGTGGTGTCTAACCGTAACATCAATCAGGAAATAATTGTTCATTCTTTGTGTCCTAACCCTTCTTCTTCTAAGGAGAGGTTACTTCATAATCTGGATGTGTTTCGGGCCTTAAAGTTCTATCTACAGGCTACAAAGGATTTCAGACAGTCTACATCTCTTTTGTGGTGTATTCTGGGAAGCGCAAGGGGCAGAGGGCCTCTTCTTCTTTGTCCTTTTGGTTGAGGAGCTTAATTTGCTTGGCCTATGAGACAGCGGGACATAAGCCTCCTCAGAGGATCACGGCTCATTCAACTAGAGCTGTGACTTCGTCTTTGGCCTTCAAGAATGAGGCCTCTATGGAGCAGATTTGTAAGGCAGCTACCTGGTCCTTCTTAAACACTTTTACAAAGTTTTACAAATTTGACCATTTTGCTTCTGCGGAAGCTGTTTTTGGGATAAAGGTTTTACAGGCTGTGGTGCCCTCAGATTAGGGTCCGCCATTTTACCCTCCCGGTTTCATTCAGTGTCCTCTATAGCTTGGGTATATGTTTCCCAAAAGTAATGAATTAAGCCATGGACTCTCCTCCCCTTTAGATGGAAAACATAAATTATGCTTACTTGATAATTTTATTTCCATTGTGGGGAGGAGAGTCCACGGCTCCCGCCTGTAACTCCAGTGGGCGGACCTAAATTTAATTTATCTTCTGGCACTATTTATACCCTGATATTTCTCCTACTGTTCCTTGTTCCCTTGGCAAAATGACTGGGGGATGAGGGAAGTGGGGGAGATATTTAAGCCTTTGGCTGGGGTGTCTTTGTCTCCTCCTGGTTCTTATTTCCCAAAAGTAATGAATGAAGCCGTGGACTCTCCTCCCCACGATGGAAATAAAATTATCAGGTAAGCATAATTTATGTTTTTTGGTGCTTTTAGGACACTAACGCTTATTTGATGTCCATGATTAGGTTCTTGGACTCATTATTATCTAATTTCTCCTAGGGAGGGATTTCTAATAGTGTTTGAGACATCAAGTATTGTCTTAACTATATCATATCTCTTTCCCAGTGATCTCAAAACACTAGGAGATTCTTCTGTATCCTTTTTTTATAATATAAGGTTCTTTATATTTCTTCTCAGGTTGAGGAGATTATCTTTTGATACAGTGCCATATCAGATAGTTCTAGGTTGAGATCATTTTCTGTTTAGTAATCTTAGGACTACCATATGGTTTGATCTCATGGAATAGCAGTGACGCCATACCTAGACAATCTTAGTTCAGGTGTCATCTTTTCAGTTAGCAAGATCTTATAATGAGATGTTGTTGTCTATTCTTCGTTTCCATAGGTGGAAAGTTTAAAAAAAAAAAAACGGAGGTCAGAAAGAACTGACTGTGGCTCAACGCATAAGCAAACAGAGTAGTAAAGCAGAGTTATGGGTTCAGATTTCCCCACGTCCCTGTTGGGCAGAATGCCTGCTCGACCTTTAATCCACTATAATTATGCACAGACAATGGAACAGAGTTCTCTCGGAGCTATCACAGAGGATAGCTCTGGACTGCCTAATAGAGACTCTCTACCTTGGTGGTTTTGCAGGACCATCTGTCTCAGGGTTCATGTTTCCTGAGACCATCCTGGGTGATTGTGTCCACGGACGCCAGCCTTTTGGCTGGGGAGCAGTTTGGAATGCTTAATGACTCAAGGTCTTTGGACTCCAGACTCCAGAGGAGTTTCTCTACCCATAATCATCTTAGAGTTGAGAGCGATTTACTATGCTTTAATAGCCTGGCTTCAACTAGCCCGCTTTATCAGATTTCAATTGGACAATATCTCCTCGGTGGCATACATTAATTTCCAGGGAAGAGCTCGGAGTTCCTTAGTAATGAAGAAAGGGACTCGCCTTCTCTAATGGGCGGAGTCTCACGATTGCCTCCTCTCTGCCTTTCACATCCCAGGGGTGGACATATGTGAAGCGTTTTTTTTTTTCTGAGTAGGCTGCTGATTTTTCTTCTCGTGGAGTGGGCTCTCCACCCTAAGGTTTTCACAATACTATCTCTTAGGTGGGGGGTTCTGGAGTTGGGATCTAAAGACGTCTCGTCTCAACATCAAGCCTTACCTTGGAACTTCAGTCTCCCGTTGCTGTTCCTTCTGTTTACTCTCACTCCTCAAGTTTTTGATTGTATCGAGCAGGCGAGGGCACCTGTGATCTATAGTTCCTGTCTGACTTTGCAGGATCTGGTTTGCGTTTGGGTGAAGATGTCATGTCAGGTTGCCTCTGAGGAAGGATCTACTTCAGGGTCTCTTCCTCCTCTCAATCTAGATTCTCTGAAGCTGTCTGCTTGGAGGTTGATCGCCTAGTCTTGACTATGCGTTATCTTTCGGAGAAGCAAGCAAGCAGAAGGTTTGGGGTTTAAATCCAGTTGCTTGCTCCTTGGATCTGCTCTCAACAGTTGTTAGGCTCGTCAGTCTCTTTCTGGTACGATTTACCATTAGTTATGGTGTAAATACCTGTATTGGTGCGATTAGAAATATTTTCTCTTGAGGTCGAGTGAGGGCTCCTGGCTTTCTGTCTTTTCTTCAGGACGGCCTGGAGATAGGTTAGTTAGTCAGTACTCTGAAGGGTTAGATTTCTGCACTGTCTATTCTTTTGTTCTAGCGTCTGGCAGATGTACTAGATGTTTTATCTTTTATTTAGGCCTTGGTCTGAATCCCGTCTGTGTTTAAGCCTGTTGCTCCTTCCTAGAGCCTTACTCTTGTTCTTAAAGTTTTGCAGCAGGCTCCGTTTGTGCCTTTGCATTCGATTGATATTTAGTTGTTATCGGGGAAAGTTTTGTTTCTACTTGCCTTTTCGTCTCCATTCTTTATTTTTCATGTGGATAAGGAGGTCCTTTTGTACTAAATTGGGTTTTCTTCCCAAATTGATATTGGATTACATCATCAATCTAGAAAATGTTGTTCCTTCTTTTTGTCTGAATCCTTCTTTTCACAAGGATGGTCTTTTTCTCAACCTGGATGTTGTGCGTGATCTAAAATTTTTATCTACAAGCTCTAAAGATTTCCGACGGTCTTTTGTCCTGTTATTTTCGCTAGTAAACGTAAAGGTCAGAAGGTCTCTTCTATTGCTCTTTCTCTCTGGTTGAGAAGTGTTCTTCGATTAGCATATGAGATGGATGGTCATCAGCTTCCTGTGAGAATTTTGTCTCATTTCTCTAAAGCTGTCTCTTCTTCCTGGGTTTTCAAAATTAAGAATCGGTGGAGCAAATTTGTAAGACACCCACTTGGTCCTCATACATACTTTCCCAAATTCTACTAATTTGATTCTTTTGCCTCGCTTGAGGCTTCCTTTGGGAGAAAAGTTCTTCAAGCGGTGGTGCCTTCCATTTAGGTCCGCCTGTTTTGTTCTCTCTGCCTTTCATTCTGTGTCCTCTAGCTTGGTTATTGGTTCCCACTAGTAATTAGAATGAAATTGGGGACGCTCCATGCCATAAGAAAGAAAACAAAATTTATGCTTACCTGATAAATTTCTCTCTTTCTCGGCATGGAGAGTCCGCGACCGGCCCTTAATTTCATTTAAGAAGGCACATTTTTGTATAAACCTCAGGTACCTCTATACCCTTGTGTTATCTTCTTTTTCCATTTTCCTTCGGCCGACTGACTGGGGATTATGGGTAAGGGAAGTGACACTTAACAGCTCTGCTGGGGTGCTCTTTGCCTCCTCCTGCTGGCTAGGAGTTGAATATCCCACTAGTAATTGGAATGAAATTGTGGACTCTCCATGCCTGGAAAGAAAGAAATTTATCAGGTAAGCATAAATTTTGTTTTTATCAAAAACATAACATTTGTATGTAAGTTACACAGGAATAAATAGTGTTAAATATGCACAGCATAAATCGTAATTTAAGAACACTGGATGTGCAAAAAACACATAGAAATTTGGTATAAAATACAAAACCAAATACAAAGCGTAATTGTTTTTTTTTTTTTTTTTTTCTTCATAAAATGGGCTGAACATGGGCATTCTATGGGCGTATATGAAATTGTCTCTCAAATCCCAGCATAATTCCGTAAACACATTTGCCCTACTGATCTCAGTTTTTTTCTCGCACATTAAAAGGTAACAAGCCTTTATCAAAGTACTCAAAACACTAATTACTCTGAAAGGAAACCATAAACATATGAAAACAGTAATTTCAGGGTACAGTGCACAACGTAATTTGATTTGCGTTCGGTGTAATATTAAAGTTTAAATATACGCCGCATTCGGTCTTCCATTGCAAACTTTTATATAATAGAGAGCTCTCTTCATTTCTATGGGAGGCATCTCGCCACTCGCAGGGACAGGCCCTTTTTTAAATAGAATTCCACGAGGGTTGCCCCTGCGAATGTCCGTGTGGAAAACCTCATCTAGACTGGCAATTTTTTTAGTCCTTTATCAGAAAGGAGGCACTGATGTTTGCTGGCTACCAATCCATCTTGTTTTAGATAGATGATCAAACTTTGCATCTATCCTCCTGTTATCACATTTTGCTAGCAGCTAATATAAAAAAAGTCCTTTTCCAAGTTCATAAGACTTGTCCAGAACAAAACAAAAGAATAACTTTTCTCTGCACATTACATACCTTAATGTGATTTTTACCTACCTTTCAGCCTCATACAGAACAAATATGAACTCACTTTTCTATCTAATACAGAAAAATATTTACCTTCTTTTCACCACTAGCATTCAGAATGTTTATTATGACAGCGCATAAAGCAGAAGATAATTCTAGACCATTTAGGTCATTATTTACACTATTTACTTGGAGATAGGCAGAAACTTCAAGCAAACTAAATCAATCCCCCATTTGTCCGCTTCCTTCTCTCTTACTCTTTTTTTAAGTGTCAGCGCTTTCTTTGGAGCTACACTCCTCTCTTCTAATAGGTGGATTTTATCTAGGTATCTTTATCAACTCTATGTTCTTTTTATGTGAACATTATGGTTTTACTGTGTCTCTTGGGACCTATGATAAATATTGGGACAACTTCTTGAAGGTCACAAGATTCCTTTCAGGGTACCATGTTCTTTCTTATAGCCGGTTCCTAGGATCCATCTCCTTATACCTGTCAGAGGCTTTAGGATATTTGCCCCTCATGGCAACTCTTTTGGAAGCTTATTATACAGTGGCTGTAATGCTCATGAAGCAGGCGGCTCCTATGCTTGCTAAAACCTTGATGCACATGGAGTATATTGAGTGCTGAGACTCTGACACTGGGCATAATTCATCAAACTCTTTCCAGCCACTTCAGCTTCACAGGTCTCTCTAATCTCTCCAGCTTCACCTACCTCGTCTTCTTTACCAGTATTTCTCCTGTTAAGTGTGGTCAGTCCACGGGTCATCATTACTTCTGGGATATTAACTCCTCCCCAACAGGAAGTGCAAGAGGATCACCCAGCAGAGCTGCTATATAGCTCCTCCCCTCTACGTCACACCCAGTCATTCTCTTGCACCCAACTAATAGATAGGATGTGTGAGAGGACTGTGGTGATTATACTTAGTTTTTATATCTTCAATCAAAAGTTTGTTATTTTAAAACAGCACCGGAGTGTGTTGTTCCTTCTCAGGTAGAATTTGAAGAAGAATCTACCTGAGTTTTTGTATGATTTTAGCCGGCGTAGTTAAGATCATTTTGCTGTTCTCGGCCATCTGAGGAGTGAGGTAAACTTCAGATCAGGGGACAGCGGGCAGGTTCACCTGCAATGAGGTATGTAGCAGCTTATTATTTTCTGAGGAATGGAATTGACTAAGAAAATACTGCCAATACCGATATAATGTAAGTTCAGCCTTAAATGCAGTAGTAGCGACTGGTATCAGGCTGTCATGTATGTATATTTACATTTCAGTATTCTGGGGAATGGTACTTCACTGGGATAATACTGTATGCATAAATTTTTTTTAGCCTAACTTGCAGTGGGAACGACTAGCAACAGGCTTTCTAATGACACTTCATTTATTGATGTTAAACGTTTTGCTGGCATGTTAAATCGTTTAATTATCTGAGGTACTGGGTGAAAAATTGTTTTGGGCACTGTTTTTTTCCACTTGGCGGTAGTTTTATTTAATTTAAGACAGTTTACTGATCTCCCTCACTGATGTGTGTGAGGGGGAGGGGCCTATTTTGGCGCTTTTTCTACGCCTCAGAAATTTTGAGGGAGGTAATCACTCACAGCAGACCTGTGAGATTGTGCTTTGACTGTGATAAAAAACGTTTTTATTATGTACTTTTTTTTTTCTTTCTGCTATGTAAGGGTTTGTTATTCATTACTATGGGAGCAATCCTTTGCTAAATTGTGTTTTTACCGGAAAGAATTTGAATTTATAATTTCTCCGGTTCATTGTTATTCAACTGTCATAACTTTTTTCTGTGCTTCTTAAAGGCACAGTACGTTTTTTCATATTACTTGTAAATTGAGTTGAAAAGTATTTCCAAGTCTGCTAGTTTATTGCTAGTGTGTTAAACATGTCTGACTCAGAGGAATATCTCTGTGCTATTTGTGCTAAAGCCAAAGTGGAGCCCAATAGAAATTTATGTACTAATTGCATTGATGCTACTTTAAATAAAAGTCAATCTGTACAAATTGAACATAATTCACCAAACAACGAGGGGAAAGTTATGCCGACTAACTTGCCTCACGTGTCAGTACCTGCATCTCCCGCTCGGGTGGTGCGTGATATTGTAACGCCGAGTACTTCAGGGCGGCCATTACAAATCACATTACAGGACATGGCTAATGTTATGACTGAAGTTTTGTCTAAATTACCAGAACTTAGAGGTAAGCGTGATCACTCTGGGATGAGAACAGAGTGCGCTGATAATATTAGGGCCATGTCAGATACTGCGTCACAGTATGCAGAACATGAGGACGGAGAGCTTCAATCTGCAGGTGACGGTTCTGATCCCAATAGAGTGGATTCAGACATTTCTAACTTTAAGTTTAAGCTGGAAAACCTCCGTGTACTGCTAGGGGAGGTATTAGCGGCTCTGAATGATTGTAACACCGTTGCAATCCCAGAGAAATTATGTAGGCTGGATAGATACTATGCGGTACCGGCGAGTACTGACGTATTTCCTATACCTAAGAGGCTTACAGAGATAATTACTAAGGAGTGGGATAGGCCCGGTGTACCCTTTTCCCCCCCTCCTGTATTTAGAAAAATGTTCCCAATAGACACCACCACACGGGACTTATGGCAGACGGTCCCTAAGGTGGAGAGAGCGGTTTCTACTCTGGCTAAGCGTACCACTATCACAGTGGAGGATAGCTGTGCCTTTTCAGATCCAATGGATAAAAAATTAGAGGGTTACCTTAAGAAAATGTTTGTGCAACAAGGTTTTATATTGCAACCCCTTGCATGTATTGCGTCTGTCACGGCCGCGGCCGCTTTTTGGTCCGAGTCTCTGGAAGAGACTCTTGACTCAATGACTATAGATGAGATTTCAAACAAGCTTAAAACTCTTAAGCTAGCTAATTCCTTTGTTTCAGATGCCGTAGTACATTTAACTAAACTTACGGCTAAGAATTCCGGATTCGCCATTCAGGCACGCAGAGCACTGTGGCTAAAATCCTGGTCAGCTGACGTTACTTCTAAATCTAAATTACTTAACATACCTTTCAAAGGGCAGACCTTATTCGGGCCCGGTTTGAAAGAAATTATGGCTGACATTACTGGAGGTAAGGGCCATGCTCTACCTCAAGACAGAGCCAAACCTAGGGCTAGACAGTCTAATTTTCGTTCCTTTCGCAATTTCAAGGCAGGAGCAGCATCAACTTCCTCTGCACCAAAACAGGAAGGAGCTGCTGCTCGCTACAGACAAGGCTGGAGACCCAACCAGTCCTGGAACAAGGGCAAGCAGGCCAGAAAACCTGCTGCTGCCCCTAAGACAGCATGAAGTGAGGGCCCCCGATCCGGGAACGGATCTAGTGGGGGGCAGACTTTCTCTCTTCGCCCAGGCTTGGGCAAGAGATGTCCAGGATCCCTGGGCGTTAGAGATCATATCTCAGGGATATCTTCTGGACTTCAAATCCTCTCCCCCAAAAGGGAGATTTCATCTGTCAAGGTTGTCAACAAACCAAATAAAGAAAGAGGCGTTTCTACGCTGTGTACAAGATCTTTTTCTAATGGGAGTGATCCATCCGGTTCCGCGGTCGGAACACGGACAGGGGTTTTACTCAAACCTGTTTGTGGTTCCCAAGAAGGAGGGAACCTTCAGGCCAATCTTGGATTTAAAGATCCTAAACAAATTCCTAAGAGTTCCATCGTTCAAAATGGAAACTATTCGGACAATCCTACCCATGATCCAAAAGGGTCAGTACATGACCACAGTGGATTTAAAGGATGCTTACCTTCACATACCGATTCACAAAGATCATTACCGGTATCTAAGGTTTGCCTTCCTAGACAGGCATTACCAGTTTGTAGCTCTTCCATTCGGATTGGCTACGGCTCCAAGAATTTTCGCAAAGGTTCTGGGTGCTCTTCTGGCGGTACTAAGACCGCGAGGAATTTCGGTAGCTCCGTACCTAGACGACATTCTGATACAAGCTTCAAGCTTTCAAAGTGCCAAGTCTCATACAGAGTTAGTACTGGCATTTCTAAGGTCGCATGGATGGAAGGTGAACGAAAAGAAGAGTTCTCTCTTTCCACTCACAAGAGTTCCCTTCTTGGGGACTCTTATAGATTCTGTAGAAATGAAGATTTACCTGACAGAAGACAGGTTAACAAAGCTTCAAAATGCATGCCGTGTCCTTCATTCCATTCAACACCCGTCAGTAGCTCAATGCATGGAGGTGATCGGCTTAATGGTAGCGGTAATGGACATAGTACCCTTTGCACGCCTTCATCTCAGACCGCTGCAATTGTGCATGCTAAGTCAGTGGAATGGGGATTACTCAGATTTGTCCCCTACTCTGAATCTGGATCAAGAGACCAGAAATTCTCTTCTATGGTGGCTTTCTCGGCCACATCTGTCCAGGGGAATGCCATTCAGCAGGCCGGATTGGACAATTGTAATAACAGACGCCAGCCTACTAGGTTGGGGCGCTGTCTGGAATTCTCTGAAGGCTCAGGGATCATGGACTCAGGAGGAGAGTCTCCTGCCTATAAACATTCTGGAATTGAGAGCAGTTCTCAATGCTCTTCTGGCTTGGCCCCAGTTAACAACTCGGGGGTTCATCAGGTTTCAGTCGGACAACATCACGACTGTAGCTTACATCAACCATCAAGGAGGGACAAGAAGCTCCCTAGCGATGATGGAAGTATCAAAGATAATTCGCTGGGCAGAGTTTCACTCTTGCCACCTGTCTGCAATCCACATCCCGGGAGTGGAGAACTGGGAGGCGGATTTCCTAAGTCGTCAGACTTTTCATCCGGAGGTTTTTGCCCAAATACTTCGACGTTGGGGCAAACCAGAGATAGATCTCATGGCGTCTCGACAGAACGCCAAGCTTCCTTGTTACGGGTCCAGATCCAGGGATCCGGGAGCAGTCCTGATAGATGCTTTGACAGCACCTTGGACCTTCAGGATGGCTTATGTGTTTCCACCCTTCCCGATGCTTCCTCGATTGATTGCCAGAATCAAACAGGAGAGAGCATCGGTGATTCTTATAGCGCCTGCGTGGCCACGCAGGACCTGGTATGCAGATCTAGTGGACATGTCATCCTGTCCACCTTGGTCTCTGCCTCTGAGACACAGGACCTTCTAATTCAGGGTCCTTTCAAACATCAAAATCTAATTTCTCTGAAGCTGACTGCTTGGAAATTGAACGCTTGATTTTATCAAAGCGTGGTTTTTCGGAGTCAGTTATTGATACCTTAATACAGGCTAGGAAGCCTGTTACCAGAAAGATTTACCATAAAATATGGCGTAAATACTTACATTGGTGCGAATCCAAGAGTTACTCATGGAGTAAAGTTAGGATTCCTAGGATATTATCCTTTCTACAAGAAGGTTTAGAAAAGGGTTTATCTGCTAGTTCCTTAAAGGGACAGATCTCAGCTCTGTCCATTCTTTTACACAAGCGTCTGTCAGAAGTTCCAGACGTTCAGGCTTTTTGCCAGGCTTTGGCCAGGATTAAGCCTGTGTTTAAAACTGTTGCTCGACCATGGAGCTTAAATTTAGTTCTTAACGTTTTACAGGGTGTTTCCGTTTGAACCCCTTCATTCCATTGATATCAAGCTGTTATCTTGGAAAGTTCTGTTTTTAATGGCTATTTCCTCGGCTCGGAGAGTCTCTGAGTTATCTGCTTTACATTGTGATTCTCCTTATCTGATTTTTCATTCAGACAAGGTAGTTCTGCGTACTAAACCTGGGTTCTTACCTAAGGTGGTCACTAACAGGAATATCAATCAAGAGATTGTTGTTCCATCCTTGTGTCCTAATCCTTCTTCAAAGAAGGAACGTCTTCTACACAATCTGGATGTAGTCCGTGCTCTGAAATTTTATTTACAGGCAACTAAAGATTTTCGACAAACGTCTTCCCTGTTTGTCGTTTATTCTGGTCAGAGGAGAGGTCAAAAAGCTCCTGCTACCTCTCTCTCCTTTTCGCTTCGTAGCATAATACGTTTAGCTTATGAGACTGCTGGACAGCAGCCTCCTGAAAGAATTACAGCTCATTTTACTAGAGCTGTGGCTTCCACTTGGGCCTTTAAGAATGAGGCCTCTGTTGAACAGATTTGCAAGGCTGCAACTTGGTCTTCTCTTCATACTTTTTCCAAATTTTACAAATTTGACACTTTTGCTTCTTCGGAGGCTGTTTTTGGGAGAAAGGTTCTTCAGGCAGTGGTTCCTTCCGTATAAGATCCTGCCTGTCCCTCCCGTCATCCGTGTACTTTAGCTTTGGTATTGGTATCCCAGAAGTAATGATGACCCGTGGACTGACCACACTTAACAGGAGAAAACATAATTTATGCTTACCTGATAAATTCCTTTCTCCTGTAGTGTGGTCAGTCCACGGCCCGCCCTGTTTTTTATGGCAGGTCTAAATTTTTAAATTATACTCCAGTCACCACTGCACCCTTTAGCTTCTCCTTTCTCGTTGGTTCTCGGTCGAATGACTGGGTGTGACGTAGAGGGGAGGAGCTATATAGCAGCTCTGCTGGGTGATCCTCTTGCACTTCCTGTTGGGGAGGAGTTAATATCCCAGAAGTAATGATGACCCGTGGACTGACCACACTACAGGAGAAAGGAATTTATCAGGTAAGCATAAATTATGTTTTTTGTGCAGCTCATTTTTAAAAATAAAGAGATTGCAGTTTGTTTATCAGCTGCATAGAATAACATAGGACATGAGGAAGCTGATGAGGTAGCTGAGGCCGGTGAAACATGAGAGAGCTTTTAGTAAATTGTATCTAATTGAGATGCGCATGAATTTAAAGACACTGATGTTCAAGTAGGTTCTGTCATTGGTCATTTAGAAACAAGATGGCCGAACATCATATATATAGGTATAGGCTTTGCTATAAATGAAGTGGAACACATTCCTTTAAGTGGAAGTTCTCTAAGTTAAAGGGATATGAAACCCAGAAATTGTCTTTTTTTGTTTCAGACAGAGCATACAATTTTAAAAAAAGTTTCCAATTTACTTCTGTTATCAAATGTGCTTAGTTCCCATGGTATTCTGTGTGGAAGAGATACCTAGGTAGGTGTCTAGAGCACTACATGGCAAGAAATGGTGCTGCCATCTAGTGCTCTTGCTAATGTATAACATCCTTGCACAACTGCTTCCATATAGCGCTCCTGACACATGCACTCTCCTGAGCTTATGTCTCTGCTTTTCAACAAAAAATAACAAGTGAACAAAGAAAAAGTGATAATAGAAGTAAATTAAAAAGTTGTTTAAAACTGCATGCTTTATTTAAATCATGGGGAAAAAATAAAGTTTATATAAATATGGAAATTGAATCTAGTTCACAACAGGGATGGCTCTAATACTCATGTGGTGGTCAGGTCCTTCACTACAATCCTCATCTCGCTTTAGGTTCTTCCCCCGCCCCAGAAACCTGCTTCAGAAGACTAAACATGAGGGGAGACAAATATGGAAACTGTGGTCGGAGGCCAAATGGCACCTACGTGCCTTGCACAGAAGTGTAAGTTACCTACCTTCTAGCTTTTACTATAGCTGATTTTTACAGTACTTATTCCTTCGGCTTACCATACACAAGTATAGTGTCATTTTATTTATCTGCTCTGTGCAAATGTATATACCAAAATGATTTCTCTTATCTGCATTATGATAAAAGACATATACTCCTGCTTATCCGATGTGGACAAAGAGTTACCACCTTTACATTTTATTTACACATACTGCTGTATCCTCATACGTAATTATTATTACTCTGTTTAGTTTGCTGTTCTGGTGTAGTCCTGTCAGCTTCTATAGTGTAAATGCCTACAAGTATAAATAACCACATTATTTCCACTGCATTATTTCAGCGAAAAGAGCCTTGTCAAAGTAATGTTGCACCACCTTTTATTCACAAATAATAATTGTAGTGTGCCTCCTCACACTTGGATACTCTTAACCTGTACTCTCATACCCGCCTCAATGTAAGTTTTCATATTAAGATATTTGCTCTATTACTCCTTACACACGTCCCTATACCAATTACTTCTTCTTACTTTCTTTCCTCATTTACATCCCTGTTTGTGTAGGAGTATGAGAGTGTTTGGTTATCCTGTTATCTCTTGCAGAGATGCACCCTGTGGGAAAATACAGTGTCAAGGGGGAGATATCGGATTCATGGTGGGATCTGATGCCGATATTGTGACCGTGAATGTAACTGTGAGTGAGGCTATGGAATCCTGCCAGGCTGTGCACTTTAATATTGGTGATGACGTATGGGATGCTGCCATGGTGATGACTGGAACTTTGTGCGGGGAAGGTAAGGTAAGTGAGGATCACATAAAAATGAAGAGAATGGTAAACCTCATGCTTTAAAAGAACATACACTTATTCTATGCCTTGTTTCTTTTAAAAATGTGCTAATTTAATTAGTTTTACTAAAATAGTTATAACATTTTGAATTAACGTCCCTTTTACGCTAATATTCTTTGGTTGGTGCTGCGTCTCATCCTACAAAGCCATTATATGTGCCACTTATGTGGGGGACAATAAGCTACTTGTTCCCTCTTTTTTACCAGAAGATTTTCCTGGGTTTCAATCATTTAGATTTGATTCTATCTATTGTGATTTCCCCACTCCTTTGGATCAGAGGCTTAAAACTGCATAGTGCTATAGAGAGGAACTCTCTGAATGTTGCTTTGTGCTAAGAAGTGATCCATTTGAAATACAGGTCAAGCACCAGTTTACTAACCTTTCTCTTGAGAATCCTCAGAATATTTTCCATCAATCTTCTGACCTTGCCTCATTTCCTCTTTATCTGCAAAGGATAATGAAGGTCAGGTTCTTGGTGTATCTTTAAAGCTGCATAAGTAATGAAATGCCCTATCCTCCTGGCTTGCTGTATTATAATATAACAGTCATAGAACTGACTGAACAATAACAATAATAATATCTTATATACTTATAACTTGTAAATAAACACAAAACACAGTGTGTGGGAAAAGACCCGTTGGTCATGTTTATTGTGAAACAAGAGAACCGGCTGGAAGCAACAAGGCAAACCTATACCAGGTGGCGGCAATCCAGCTAGGAGAGTAAGCAACCCCCTGCTAGGAAGATGGGCCGCGCCCGTGAATACCTACACAAGCGGAGCTTAGCTGCACGCAGAAGGCACGCGCCTGCAGAGACTACCCTTCCCCTGGGGCAGCCGTCTCTCTACTTCTGATGGCAAACCGAGACGCGGGCCAACCGCCCAGCCAGGCTGTAATATCATAGAACTCTGGACCAGTAGGACCAGGTATGACTAGTCGTGTGTACATGTCACTACTTGGGGAGTCAAAAACTACAGTCCTTGGACTTAAGGAAACGAGCGGCATAGCCCTCATCCTGCCTCAGACCCCCTGCTAAAAAACACCCTAAAGATTCCCAGCCTAAAGATTGCCGCCTTACCAAATGAAAGGGAGGGAAGCTGTGAAGATTCTGCCCTCCACTGTCTTTCCATTTAAAAATATTTCTAATGTGTCTATGAAAGAACAGCATTTCAGCATGTTATCATTTTTTGGCTGAAAAAATGCTTTGAAAAAAACTTTTTCATTATAATTTGATTCTCATCCACTAGTATCAGTGGAATACTTTCTACTAATGCTCAATAGTTAATAAAGTCGATTCCTACATCTTTGTTTGTGGAGAGGGGTACACCTCTGAAAGCCTGACCTGTGTGAGGTGAAGGGTTTTTATTCATACTTTCTTCTGTTAAGTGTGATCAGTCCACGGGTCATCATTACTTGTGGGATATTAACTGCTCCCCTACAGGAAGTGCAAGAGGATTCACCCAGCAGAGTTGCTATATAGCTCCTCCCCTCTACGTCACCTCCAGTCATTCTCTTGCACCCAACGACTAGATAGGATGTGTGAGAGGACTATGGTGATATATTTAGTTTTTATATCTTCAATCAAAAGTTTGTTATTTTATAATAGCACCGGAGTGTGTTATTCCTTCTCTGGTAGAATTTGAAGAAGAATCTACCTGAGTTTTTCTATGATTTTAGCCGGAGTAGTTAAGATCATATTGCTGTTTCTCGGCCATCTGAGGAGAGGTAAACTTCAGATCAGGGGACAGCAGGCAGATTAATCTGCAAAGAGGTATGTAGCAGTTTATTATTTTCTGACATGGAATTGATGAGAAAATCCTGCCATACCGTTATAATGTAAACTCAGCCTTGAATGCAGTAGATGTAGCTGATATCAGGCTGTCATGTATGTATATTTTACACTTCAGTTTTCTGGGAAATGGTACTTCTCTGGCTTTTAAACTGTATACATAGACTTAACCTATTTTGCAGGGACTTGCAATAGGTTTTAAATGACAATTAATTATTGAGGTAAAACGTTTTTTTTGCTGGCATGTAAAAACGTTTTTTTCTCTGAGGTACTGGGTGAAAAAATGTTTTGGGCACTTTTTTTCCACTTGGCAATAGTTTTGATTTAAATTAGAGCAGTTCACTGATCCCTCTCACTGTTATGTGTGTGGGGGAGGGGCCATTTTGGTGCTTTCACTATGCATCAGAAAAACTCAGTCAGAGGTTCATTTTCTTCCTGCATGATCCGGTTCATCTCTACAGAGTTCAGGGATCTCAAGAGTCTTTTTTGAGGGAAGTAATCATTCACAGCAGAGCTGTGCTGATTGTATTGACTGTGATATAAAAAACGTTTATTTGTGTATTTTTTTCTGCTGCCTGGGTTAGTTATCATTTGCTGAGGGGAACAATCCTTTGCTAAAACTGTATATTCTGACAAAGATTGATGCTATAACTTAATTATTTTATCTGTTATAATATTTTCTGTGCTTCTTAAAGGCACAGTTCGTTTTCATATTATTTGTAAATTACTTTGAAAAGTATTTCCAAGTTGCTGTTTATTTGCTAGTGTGTTAAACATGTCTGATTCAGAGGAATATCTCTGTGCTATATGTGTTAATGCCAAAGTGGAGCCCAATAGAAATTTATGTACTAAATGTATTGATGCTACTTTAAAAAATAGTCAATCTGTACAAATTGAACATATTTCACCAAACAACGAGGGGAGAGTTATGCCGACTAACTCGCCTCACGTGTCAGTACCTGCATCTCCCGCTCAGGAGGTGCGTGATATTGTAGCGCCGAGTGCATCTGGGCGGCCATTACAAATCACATTACAAGATATGGCTACTGTTATGACTGAAGTTTTGGCTAAACTACCAGAACTAAGAGGTAAACGTGATCACTCTGGGATGAGAACAGAGTGCGCTGATAATGCAAGGGCCATGTCTGATACTGCGTCACAGTTTGCAGAACGTGAAGACGGAGAGCTTCATTCTGTGGGTGACGGTTCTGATCCAAATAAACTGGACTCAGACATTTCAAATTTTAAATTTAAGCTTGAGAACCTCCGTGTGTTACTAGGGGAGGTATTAGCGGCTCTGAATGATTGTAACACAGTTGCAATCCCAGAAAAAATGTGTAGGTTGGATAAATATTTTGCGGTACCGACGAGTACTGACGTTTTTCCTATACCTAAGAGACTTACTGACATTGTTACTAAGGAGTGGGATAGACCCGGTGTGCCTTTCTCACCCCCTCCTATATTCAGAAAAATGTTTCCAATAGACGCCGCCACACGGGACTTATGGCAAATGGTCCCTAAGGTGGAGGGAGCAGTTTCTACTTTAGCTAAGCGTACCACTATCCCAGTGGAGGATAGCTGTGCTTTTTCAGATCCAATGGATAAAAAATTAGAGGGTTACCTTAAGAAAATGTTTGTTCAACAAGGGTTTATATTGCAACCTCTTGCATGTATTGCGCCTGTCACGGCTGCAGCAGCATTTTGGTTTGAGTCTCTGGAAGAGACACTTCAATCATCCACACTAGATGACATCACACACAAACTTAAATTCCTTAAGTTAGCTAATTCATTTATTTCAGATGCCGTAGTACATTTAACTAAACTTGCGGCTAAAAATTCAGGATTCGCCATTCAGGCACGCAGAGCTCTGTGGCTAAAATCCTGGTCAGCTGATGTTACGTCTAAATCTAAATTGCTTAATATTCCTTTCAAAGGGCAGACCTTATTCGGGCCCGGCTTGAAAGAGATTATTGATGACATTACAGGAGGTAAAGGTCATGCCCTGCCTCAGGACAAGGCCAAAGCCAAGGCTAGACAGTCCAATTTTCGTTCCTTTCGTAATTTCAAAGCAGGAGCAGCATCAACTTCCTCTGCACCAAAACAGGAAGGAGCTGTTGCTCGCTACAGACAAGGCTGGAAACCTAACCAGTCCTGGAACAGGGGCAAACAGGCCAGAAAACCTGCTGCTGCCCCTAAGACAGCATGAATTGAGGGCCCCCGATCCGGGACCGGATCTAGTGGGGGGCAGACTTTCCCTCTTTGCCCAGGCTTGGGCAAGAGATGTTCAGGATCCCTGGGCGTTAGAGATCATATCTCAGGGATACCTTCTGGACTTCAAATCCTCTCCCCCAAGAGGGAGATTTCATCTGTCAAGGTTGTCAACAAACCTAACAAAGAAGGAAGCGTTTCTACGCTGCGTACAAGATCTTTTATTAATGGGAGTGATCCATCCAGTTCCGCGGTTGGAACAAGGACAAGGGTTTTACTCAAATCTGTTTGTAGTTCCCAAAAAGAGGGAACCTTCAGGCCAATCTTGGATTTAAAGATCCTAAACAAATTCCTAAGAGTTCCATCGTTCAAGATGGAAACTATTCGAACAATTTTGCCCATGATCCAAGAGGGTCAGTACTTGACCACAGTGGATTTAAAGGATGCTTACCTTCACATACCGATTCACAGAAGTCATTACCGGTATCTAAGGTTTGCCTTTTTAGACAGGCATTACCAGTTTGTAGCTCTTCCATTCGGACCGGCTACGGCTCCAAGAATCTTCACAAAGGTTCTGGGCACTCTTCTGGCGGTACTAAGACCGCGAGGAATTTCAGTAGCTCCGTACTTAGACGACATACTGATACAAGCTTCAAGCTTTCAAACTGCCAAATCTCATACAGAGATAGTACTGGCATTTCTAAGGTCGCATGGATGGAAAGTGAACGAAGAGAAAAGTTCTCTCTTTCCACTCACAAGAGTTCCCTTCCTGGGGACTCTGATAGATTCTGTAGAAATGAAGATTTACCTGACAGGCAGGCCAGACTGGTCAATTGTAACAACAGACGCCAGCCTACTAGGTTGGGGCGCTGTCTGGAATTCTCTGAAGGCTCAGGGACTATGGAATCAGGAGGAGAGTCTTCTTCCAATAAACATTCTGGAATTGAGAGCAGTCCTCAATGCTCTTCTGGCTTGGCCCCAGTTAGCAACTCGGGGGTTCATCAGGTTCCAGTCGGACAACATCACGACTGTAGCTTATATCAACCATCAGGGAGGGACAAGAAGCTCCCTAGCAATGATGGAAGTATCGAAGATAATTCGCTGGGCAGAGTCTCACTCTTGCCACCTGTCTGCAATCCACATCCCGGGAGTGGAGAACTGGGAGGCGGATTTCTTAAGTCGTCAGACTTTTCATCCGGGGGAGTGGGAACTTCATCCAGAGGTCTTTGCCCAAATACTTCCACGTTGGGGCAAACCAGAGATAGATCTCATGGCGTCTCGACAGAACGCCAAGCTTCCGCGCTACGGGTCCAGATCCAGGGATCCGGGAGCGGTCCTGATAGATGCCTTGACAGCACCATGGACCTTCAGGATGGCTTATGTGTTTCCACCTTTCCCGATGCTTCCTCGATTGATTGCCAGAATCAAACAGGAGAAAGCATCAGTGATTCTAATAGCGCCTGCATGGCCACGCAGGACTTGGTATACAGATCTGGTGGACATGTCATTCTGTCCACCTTGGTCGTTACCTCTGAAACAGGACCTTCTGATTCAGGGTCCTTTCAAACATCAAAATCTAACTTCTCTGAAGCTGACTGCTTGGAAATTGAACGCTTGATCTTATCAAAGCGTGGTTTTTCTGAGTCAGTTATTGATACCTTAATACAGGCTAGGAAGCCTGTCACCAGAAAGATTTACCATAAAATATGGCGTAAATACCTATATTGGTGCGAATCCAAAGGTTACTCTTGGAGTAAGGTTAGGATTCCTAGGATATTGTCTTTTCTACAAGAAGGTTTAGAAAAGGGGTTATCCGCTAGTTCCTTAAAGGGACAGATCTCAGCTCTGTCCATTCTGTTACACAAGCGTCTGTCAGAAGTTCCAGACGTTCAGGCTTTTTGTCAGGCTTTGGCCAGGATTAAACCTGTGTTTAAAGCTGTGGCTCCACCATGGAGTTTAAACCTTGTTCTTAACGTTTTACAGGGTGTTCCGTTTGAACCCCTTCATTCCATTGATATAAAGTTGTTATCTTGGAAAGTTCTATTTTTAATGGCTATTTCCTCGGCTCGAAGAGTCTCTGAGTTATCAGCCTTACATTGTGATTCTCCTTATTTGATTTTTCACTCGGATAAGGTAGTTCTGCGTACTAAGCCTGGGTTCTTACCTAAGGTAGTCACTAACAGGAATATCAATCAGGAGATTGTTGTTCCATCCTTGTGCCCAAATCCTTCTTCGAGGAAGGAACGTCTTTTGCACAATCTGGATGTAGTTCGTGCCCTTAAATTTTATTTACAGGCAACTAAAGATTTTCGACAAACGTCTTCCCTGTTTGTCGTTTACTCTGGTCAGAGGAGAGGTCAAAAAGCTTCTGCTACCTCTCTCTCTTTTTGGCTTCGTAGCATAATTCGTTTAGCTTATGAGACTGCTGGACAGCAGCCTCCTGAAAGAATTACAGCTCATTCCACTAGAGCTGTGGCTTCCACTTGGGCCTTTAAGAATGAGGCCTCTGTTGAACAGATTTGCAAGGCTGCAACTTGGTCTTCGCTTCATACTTTTTCCAAATTTTACAAATTTGACACTTTTGCTTCCTCGGAGGCTATTTTTGGGAGAAAGGTTCTTCAGGCAGTGGTTCCTTCTGTATAAAGAGCCTGCCTATCCCTCCCGTCATCCGTGTACTTTTGCTTTGGTATTGGTATCCCACAAGTAATGATGACCCGTGGACTGATCACACTTAACAGAAGAAAACATAATTTATGCTTACCTGATAAATTCCTTTCTTCTGTAGTGTGATCAGTCCACGGCCCGCCCTGTTTTTTAAGGCAGGTAAATATTTTTTAAATTATACTCCAGTCACCACTACACCCTTGGCTTCTCCTTTCTCGTTGGTCCTTGGTCGAATGACTGGAGGTGACGTAGAGGGGAGGAGCTATATAGCAACTCTGCTGGGTGAATCCTCTTGCACTTCCTGTAGGGGAGCAGTTAATATCCCACAAGTAATGATGACCCGTGGACTGATCACACTACAGAAGAAAGGAATTTATCAGGTAAGCATAAATTATGTTTTTTTTATAGTAACCAAAAATACCAGGCTTGTCCTATTCTGAACCTCTTGAGTTCTTATCAAGTATGTTAAAAATAGTCTCTTACTTCCATCCTAAAATCAATTAACCTGACCAATCAGTGTCCACCTCAAAGTTCTCCATCCATCTCACTGCAGTTAGCTGTGCACTTCATCATAGATTTCTTTGAAACCTCAATATAGTGTTTCCCTATTGAACTTTGCATTACATCCTTCCTGCAGCTGTACTGTCAGAATATCTTAATTGGCTTAATTAACCTACTTTGCAAAAATGAAAAACGAGTAAAGAAGCTGGGTTTGGTGGCATGTTGGTAGAATGGGTACATTTATCTCTGAAATCTGCAACAAATGACATGGTTTCAGGACATTTTAGAGGCAGCATGACATATGCATTGCTATGATTATAGTTCAGTGTCCCTTAAACCATTGTTGGATATATCAGAAATGAAGCAGCAAAATACATTTTAGAAATGCTATTAATCAAGACACAGATATATTGATGTGTGTATGTATAAAAAACTGCTGAGACACCTAAACGTCCAACTCTAGGACCATACCCTTTATGATTGGCCAGTCTTTTTCCTATTCACACACCCCCGTGTCACTAAGTATGTGATATTATAATATTAAGCCCGACACAACCTTACTTCTGGTCATTAGCAACACACGTTTTCCCACACATTCACACCCTAGCAAGATGTGGTTGTCCAAACTTTATTATAACACACATATAGGGCTTGTTTAGGTAGGTTCAGCTATCTATTAGCAATCACTACAATATCCACATATGAGAATAAAAAGCGCGTCCAGAAATTAAAGACCATAAACTTTGAATGATATCAATATTGATCACTGGTATATTATACTAATCTCATAGCACATTATAGTATTGTAATTATAAACTTGTCACTTTGGTAGGCGAGGCATACTCGGTAATTACTCCCTTTTCCCTGTCTATATAGTTATTTGATTGACTTAGCCAACAGCTCCGTCACAAGCAAGATGTTTATTTCTTTAGTAACTAACATCACTAGCTCCATTCGCTTCTCCACACCCTCATATGACGTAGTTTATACCTCCACTCCTCATCAAATCAACAATCAGGGTAAGTCCACACCCTACAATGACGTTCCTACTACGAACTGTGTATAACAAAACACACAGATATATGATAGATCATTTGATCTATAAAAGTTTCGAGAATTAGGGTACATCTAAATGAACTTGGACAATTGCTGTGTTAATATGTTCCATCACAGATAATTGTTTTTACACTGCAAGGCTCAAATGACCGATGACTAACGGGAGTAAAGCACGTTTAAGTGCAATATCATCAAATCCTTTAACAAGGACAGTTGTATAAATATAAGTCCGCAATGGATGAAATATATGTTCTTTATAAGCAATATATGTAACACAATTAATAGACAGGTTTAAATGGGAAAACATTGACTTGCACAAAGAGAGGGGAATGTTCAAATAATATGTATGAGCACATATAATCAAGATTAAGAGGTTATGGCCCTCACCTACACCGGGCTATTATTTTGAGTAGTATGTATTTACTAGCGAGGACGATTACAGTTTATGATGATAGAGGGACTTGAGGTCTTGTTGTAGACATTTTGGGAATTATTGTTGAACGATCTTAGGTTATTTTGTACATGTAATAATAATATGTATGTGTATCTCAGTTTAGGGTATAGTGAGACATATGGGATAGAGGTAATTTTGTCAATTGGTCACATCTGCATAACCAGGTGTAGGGAGGAGCTTACAAGCTCCATTTTAGGTATAAATGTCAGTGCTTCCATAATGTTAACAGATGCCTGAGGAAACAGCTAGAGAAGCTGAAAAACGCGTTGCAATCTGTTACCACAACTGTTTTTATACACTTTGGGTGAACATAATACCCATTGTTTTTATACAGTACTATATTTTAATAAATATATGTTGTTAATATGGAAGCCTGAGCCTGATTTGCTATTCCTATTACCTGGATATCTTGTACCTTGGTATCCGAT
Organism: Bombina bombina; assembly: GCF_027579735.1. Lineage (NCBI taxonomy): Eukaryota > Metazoa > Chordata > Amphibia > Anura > Bombinatoridae > Bombina > Bombina bombina. The sequence continues at coordinate 1,358,680,921 of NC_069499.1, read as the reverse complement.
GGCCGGATCGGTGAGTCCCCAGCCTGTACCATTAAGCACATCTGGTGCTGCTCTCCTTGTGAGTATCATTACAATACAGGATCTGATATTTTTATTATCATCATCGCAGTACTGCACTAGGAGGCGCCCTCTTCTTTGTGATCTTTTTTCACAGATTCTCTGTGTATATATGTGTGTGTGTGTGTGTATATATGTATGTATATATGTATGTATATATGTATGTATATATGTATGTATATATGTATGTATGTATATAATATATATATATATATATATATATATATATATATATATACATATATATATATATATATATACATATACACACAACGTCAGCATTGTTTGTATTTTTCAATTTGCCTTAATAAAAAGAATATAGCAACAAAACCTTTGGCAAGGCAATAAGTTACAGATATGTGAATGTTGTTTTGTTTTTTTTCCTCCTTGTTCAACTAACTATCTCTCTGCAACAGATCTGTTATGTTACTATACAAAACGTTATGCATACATAGAGGAAATGCTTTGTAGGGCGGCATTGTTGCCTAAAGGTTATAGGTTTGACAAGCCTGATAAACAGTATATGGAGAAGCATCACAGTCGGGCAGTTTTTTGGAAATTTCTTCACAATTCAAGTGGCAAAAAGTTAAATCATAGCATTGGTTTATTTGCTGTATTTAATCATTTTTATATCACTATAAAAAGGTTTATTTTACCAGCAAATAAACTTCTGTTGTTATGGATTTTATTTTTTACATTCCCCTTTAAATGTTACCAGTGTGTTATGATGTTTTATTTTGCTGAATGCTGTATTTTAAAAGGAACATTGTGAAGTTCCTCTTTCTCTTCCATTTCACACAGTACTTTCCTCCATTCACATTTATATTGTTATCTTCTACTGTATCTCTACTGTAAGTACCAGTCTTGCACATTGTGATTCTATCTGCCCTACACACTTGTTGTCCTGTCAACTTTGTACTTAGTGCTTCATCCCCTTTATATTGTTCTCCTGTACCTCATCACCGCTACAGTGTAATAATTCACACTCTGATAACTGGATTCATTGGTTGACGTACTTCCTGCCAACCTCCTTTCTTGTTCACCAATTAAATCCCTTTTTTTTTTTCCTGCTCTGTCTAGATATGTGTTAGACACAGGTGTCAGGATGCAGCGTTGCTCCTAGTCAAAGGCTGTAAGAATAAATGCAGTGGGAATGGGGTAAGAGCGGCCTTGATGTTTTATTTCTGTTTTCCCTTCTCTCTCACTCAGGAAGCATGTCGCTCTTTGTGCCTCTTTACTTTGTCTCTTGTTGTCCCTCCCCTTTACCTCTCCTCTCGCACCCCCTCTCTTTGTCTCGTTTCCTTTCATATTCCCCTTCATGCTCCTCTACTGTCATCTTATTCCTTTTATTTCTCTCTCTCTCTCTCTCTCTCTCTCTCACACACACAGCTTTCTGTTGCTGTAACGTATTGTTTCGTTTTTATTTGTTTATTCTGCACATTTGCCTACCCAGTATTCTCTGTTCATTCTGTTTCTGATGACTGCACTTTGCTTTTCTTTTTCTACAGGTTTGTAACAGTAATAATAACTGCCACTGTGCCCCGGGCTGGGCACCTCCAGATTGTGCAAGTGCTGGACAAGGTGGCAGCATTGACAGTGGGCCTCTTGCTTTAGAAAAAGGTGAGGGAATAACATATTTTGCTTTTTTCTTCTGCCCTTGAAAAATTTCTAAAAGTGTGCTCCTTTCTATAAACATCTCCCTTGTGTGCTAACCCCGAACACATCTTCTCAAGTGAGCTAACCAACATGAAAATATTAATATTTCACATTCCAATGTTCTTCACATAGCAGAATATGTTCTATTTCTTCATAAATACATATTTCTACATAAAGCTGATGGTATTTTGGTACAATATGGGGTCGATTTATCAAAGGCTTTCGCCAGCCTTTGAGCCCCTCACAAGAGAATCAGACCGCTTCTGACCAGGAGGAGGCAAAGACACCCCAGCCAAATCATTAAAGGGACAGTATACACTAGATTTTTCTTTGCATAAATGTTTTGTAGATGATCCATTTATATAGCCTATACAGCTTTTTTTTTTTTTTTTTTAAATGTATAGTTTTGCTTATTTTTAAATAACATTGCGCTGATTTTCAGACTTCTAACCAAGCCCCAAAGTTTTAGGAGAATACCGATGTATATCTTCTCCAGCTTGCTCCTGTTTGTGTAGAGATTATTTTCATATGCAGAGGAAGGGGGGACGTGTCTGCTTTTTTTGCTATTGAAGCACTTGCAGTGGGTGTTCTAGCTAATCTTTTTAACAGAGCTAAACTGGGATCTTCTAAGTAAGTTTTTAAACGGTTTTATACAGGATTTTTATATCAGTATCTGTGCATATTATTCTTTATAGTAGTGTCTATTATATGCAGTTAAATGAAAATTGGTGTATACTGTCCCTTTAAGTATCCCTCCCACGTCCCCCTAGTCCCCCAGTAATTATTTGCCTTGTATACTGAAAGGAGGTAGGCAGATAACGTAGAAATGTTGCTTTTACACAGCTGTAAAATGAATAAATGTCATCCGTCAATTATTTGAATAAGTCACGCTTCTCATCAAGTGGCGCTAAACTGCTGGTGTAATGCTAATTTGTAAAAACAAGAGACGAGTCTCCTGCTTCTTTCTATTGCGTATGCGCCCTCAGTGTTGGCAAGTCATATAGAAAGTCATATTGATAGAACATTTGAATTAATAATTTAAAAAAAAACGTGGTCATCTTGAGGCTCAGGCTGAGAATAGCTTGAAAATGGGCTAGTACCAAATAAATTTAAATCAAGATAACTTGTCTGCCTCGTCACACAGATGTTATGGGCAGGGGCAAAACTGCAGGGAGTGCAGAGGTCGCAATTGCGACTGGGCCCCCAAGGGTGGGGGCCCAACTTAAAAAAAATGTTGACCTGCCACTGCCTGCACTGATATCATGTGAGTGTGACATAATGCTTCACTAGTGTGTCTGACTACAGGGGTTAATCTTTCTGTTTTACCCATTGGTGTTTATGTGTGTATGTATGTATGTGACTGTGTGTGTATTTATGCATGTATGTGTGTATGTTTGTGGAACCAGCAAATTACAGACCTTGTTACTACAGCATGGGGGGCGGGGGGTAAACAGTGTCAGTCTATACAGTACCACTATATATAGTACGGGGGGCTGGACCATGTCACAGACTACTGTGATCACTTTATAAAGTACTGGGGCGGTTAGGGTCAGGCCAGCAATCTCACCGGCAGATTACAGACTGTGTCACTGACTCACTATATACAGTACTGGTGGGTTAAACAGTGTCACTATATACAGTAATAGGGCGTCAGACCATCTCACAGACTGTGGGCACAGGGTACCTCCTTTTGCAGACATGTAATCTGATTCACATTTTTTTCGGTGTTAAATGTAAAAAAAAAAAAAAAAGATTTTTTTTTTGGGGGGGAGGGGGGGGGCTTCTTAGATTCTTGCACCTGGGCCCTGTGGTTTCTAGTTACGCCTCTTGTTATGGGAATTCCATTTTCTGTGTGCATTTTGGTATAAATACAAATAAAGTGCCATTTTTTTTGTTTCATAAATTGACAACTATGACAAAGCCTTCTCCATTCATTTCTAATTCTTCCCATTTTACCTACATACAGCTGGTAGAGGCCACGCTACTACCTTCCTTCTGGTCTTCCTCCTGTTTATTCCGCTTGTGATCTTGCTGGTATTCTGTTATAAGAAACGTGAGTTCCTGCATAGAAGACTTGAAAACTTTAGCAAAGGTAGAAGCTGTCAGTACAGGTAAGTGTACGCTCAACATGCTGCAAACATATCTTATTCAATGTGTACTGACTAGGGTGGTTAAACATCAATGATTTTTAAGAAAAAATAAAAAAAATCTGATTTCTCCAACATAGGTGTGTCCGGTCCACGGCGTCATCCTTACTTGTGGGATATTCTCCTCCCCAACAGGAAATGGCAAAGATCCCAGCAAAGCTGGCCATATAGTCCCTCCCAGGCTCCGCCTACCCCAGTCATTCTCTTTGCCGTTGCACAGGCAACATCTCCACGGAGATGGCTAAGAGTTTTTTTGGTGTTAAATGTAGTTTTATTCTTCAATCAAGAGTTTGTTATTTTAAAATAGTGCTGGTATGTACTATTTACTCTGAAACAGAAAAGAGATGAAGATTTCTGTTTGTAAGAGGAAAATGATTTTAGCAACCGTTACTAAAATCGATGGCTGTTTCCACACAGGACTGTTGAGATGAATTAACTTCAGTTGGGGGAAACAGTGAGCAGACTTTTGCTGCTTGAGGTATGACACATTTCTAACAAGACTTGGTAATGCTGGAAGCTGTCATTTTCCCTATGGGAACCGGTAAGCCATTTTCTTAGTTTAGTATAAGAATAAAGGGCTTCATTAGGGCTTAAAAAACTGGTAGACATTTTTCTGGGCTAAAACGATTACTTTACTAAGCATATTTGGCAGATTATAACTATTAATAGTTATTATAATCTTGGGGATTGTTTTAAAAAAAAAACGGCAGGCACTGTATTGGACACCTTTTTCACTGGGGGCCTTTTCTAGTCATAGGCAGAGCCTCATTTTCGCGCCACTAATGCGCAGTTGTTTTTGGAAAGCATGGCATGCAGATGCATGTGTGAGGAGCTAAGAACCACTGAAAAAGCTTATAGAAGGCATCATTTGGTATCGTATTCCCCTCTGGGCTTGGTTGGGTCTCAGCAAAGCAGATACCTGGGACTGTATAGGGGTTAAATGTAAAAACGGCTCCGGTTCCGTTATTTTAAGGGTTAAAGCTTTCAAATTTGGTGTGCAATACTTTTAAGGCTTTAAGATACTGTGGTGAAATTTTGGTGAACAATTCCTTCATACTTTTTCACATATTCAGTAATAGTGTGTTCAGTTTAAAATTTAAAGTGACAGTAACGGTTTTATTGTAAAACGTTTTTTGTGCTTTGTTGACAAGTTTAAGCCTGTTTAACATGTCTGAACCATCAGATAACGATGTTCTATATGTATGAAAGCCAAGGTTTCTCCCCATTTAAATATATGTGATAATTGTGTCATAGTGTCCAAACAAAGTAGGGACAATAATGCCATAGATAATGATATTGCCCATGATGATTCCTCAAATGAGGGGAGTAAGCATGGTACTGCATCATCCCCTTCTGTGTCTACACCAGTTTTGCCCACACAAGAGGCCCCTAGTACATCTAGTGCGCCAATACTTATTACCATGCAACAATTAACGGCTGTAATGGATAATTCTATTGCAAACATTTTATCCAAAATGCCTACTTATCAGAGAAAGCGCGATTGCTCTGTTTTACACACTGAAGAGCAAGAGGACGCTGATGATAACTGTTCTGACATGCCCTCACACCAATCTGAAGGGGCCAGGAGGGAGGTTTTGTCTGAGGGAGAAATTTCAGATTCAGGGAAAATTTCTCAACAAGCTGAACCTGATGTTGTAACATTTAAATTTAAATTAGAACATCTCCACGCACTACTTAAGGAGGTATTATCTACTCTGGATGATTGTGACAATTTGGTAATTCCAAAGAAATTATGTAAGATGGACAAGTTCCTAGAGGTTCCGGTGTCCCCTGATGCTTTTCCTATACCCAAGCGGGTGGCGGACATAGTAAATAAGGAGTGGGAAAGGCCCGGCATACCTTTTGTTCCTCCCCCTATATTTAAGAAATTATTTCCTATAGTCGACCCCAGAAAGGACTTATGGCAGACAGTCCCCAAGGTCGAGGGGGCGGTTTCTACTCTAAACAAACGCACTACTATTCCTATAGAAGATAGTTGTGCTTTCAAGATCCTATGGATAAAAAGTTAGAGGGTTTGCTTAAAAAGATGTTTGTTCAGCAAGGTTACCTTCTACAACCAATTTCATGCATTGTTACTGTCACTACAGCTGCGTGTTTCTGGTTCGAAGAACTAGAAAAGTCGCTCAATAAAGAATCTTCGTATGAGGAGGTTATGGACAGAGTTCAAGCACTTAAATTGGCTAACTCTTTTATTTTAGATGCCGCTTTGCAATTAGCTAGATTAGCGGCGAATAATTCAGGGTTTGCTATCGTGGCGCGCAGAGCGCTTTGGCTAAAGTCTTGGTCAGCGGATGTGTCCTCCAAGACCAAATTGCTTAACATCCCTTTCAAGGGTAAAACACTGTTTGGCCCTGAGATTATTTCAGACATCACTGGGGGAAAGGGCCACGCCCTTCCTCAGGATAGGTCTTTTAAGGCTAAAAATAAGCCAAATTTTCGTCCCTTTCGCAGAAACGGACCAGCCTCAAATTCTACACCCTCTAAGTAAGAGGGTAATACTTCTCAAACCAAGCCAGCCTGGAGACCGATGCAAGGCTGGAACAAGGGTAAGCAGGCCAAGAAACCTGCCACTGCTACCAAAACAGCATGAAGTGTTGGCCCCCGATCCGGGACCGGATCTGGTGGGGGGCAGACTTTCTCTCTTTGCTCAGGCTTGGGCAAGAGATATTCAGGATCCTTGGGCGCTAGAAATAGTTTCTCAAGGTTATCTCCTGGAATTCAGAGAACTACCCCCAAGGGGAAGGTTCCACAGGTCTCAATTATCTTCGAACCAAATTAAAAGACAGGCATTCTTACATTGTGTAGAAGACCTGTCAAGAATGGGAGTGATTCATCCTGTTCCATTAGGACAAGGGATGGTATTTTACTCCAACCTGTTCATAGTTCCCAAAAAAGAGGGAACATTCAGACCAATTTTAGATCTCAAGATTCTAAACAAGTTTCTAAGGGTTTTATCGTTCAAAATGGAAACCATTCGAACGATCCTTCCTACCATCCAGGAAGGTCAATTCATGACCACGGTGGATTTAAAGGATGCGTACCTACATATTCCTATCCACAAGGAACATCTTCGGTTCCTAAGGTTCGCCTTTCTGGACAAGCATTACCAGTTTGTGGCACTTCCATTCGGATTAGCCACTGCTCCAAGGATTTTCACAAAGGTACTAGGGTCCCTTCTAGCGGTGCTAAGACCAAGGGGCATTGCAGTAGTACCTTACTTGGACGACATCCTGATTCAAGTGTCGTCTCTGTCAAAAGCAAGGGCTCATACGGACATTGTCCTAGCATTTCTCAGATCTCACAGGTGGAAAGTGATCATAGAAAAAAGTTCTCTGTCCCCGTCAACAAGAGTTCCCTTCTTGGGAACAATAATAGTTTCCTTAGAAATGAAGATTTTTCTGACAGAGGCCAGAAAATCAAACTTCTAAGCTCTTGTCAGGTACTTCATTCTGTTCTTCTTCCTTCCATAGCGCAGTGCATGGAAGTAATAGGTTTGATGGTTGCGGCAATGGACATAGTTCCTTTTGCACGAATTCATCTAAGACCATTACAACTGTGCATGCTCAGACAGTGGAATGGGGATTATACAGCCTTGTCTCCGACGATCCAAGTAGATCAAAGGATCAGAGATTCACTCCGTTGGTGGCTGACCCTGGACAACCTGTCACAGGGAATGAGCTTCCGCAGACCAGAGTGGGTCATTGTCACGACCGACGCCAGTCTGGTGGGCTGGGGCGCGGTCTGGGAACCCCTGAAAGCTCAGGGTCTATGGTCTCGGGAAGACTCTCTTCTCCCGATAAACATTCTGGAACTAAGAGCGATATTCAATGCTCTCAAGGCTTGGCCTCGACTAGCAAAGGCCAAATTCATAAGGTGTCAATCAGACAACATGACGACTGTTGCATATATCAACCATCAGGGGGGATCAAGGAGTTCCCTGGTGATGGAGGAGCATCCGGAGAACTCCATCCGGAAATCTTTGCCCAAATAACTCAATTATGGGGCATTCCAGACATGGATCTGATGGCCTCTCGTCAGAACTTCAAGGTCCCTTGTTACGGGTCCAAATCCAGGGATCCCAAGGCGACTCTAGTGGATACAATAGTAGCACCTTGGATCTTCAACCTAGCTTATGTATTCCCACCGTTTCCTCTCATTCCCAGGCTGGTAGCCAGGATCAATCAGGAGAGGGCTTCGGTGATCTTAATAGTTCCTGCGTGGCCACGCAGGACTTGGTATGCAGACCTGGTGACTATGTCATCGGCTCCACCATGGAAGCTACCTTTGAGACAGGACCTTCTTGTTCAGGGTCCATTCGAACATCCGAATCTGGTTTCCCTCCAACTGACTGCTTGGAGATTGAACGCTTGATTCTATCAAAGCGTGGGTTTTCAGATTCTGTAATAGCTACTCTTATTCAGGCTAGAAAGCCTGTAACTAGAAAAATTTTCCATAAAATATGGAAAAAATATATCTGTTGGTGTGAATCTAAAGGATTCCCATGGAACAAGATAAAAATTCCTAAGATTCTTTCCTTTCTACAAGAAGGTTTGGAGAAAGGATTATCTGCAAGTTCTCTGAAGGGACAGATCTCTGCTTTATCTGTTTTACTTCACAAAAGGCTGGCAGCTGTGCCAGACGTTTAAGCGTTTGTTCAGGCTCTGGTTAGAATCAAGCCTGTTTACAGACCTTTGACTCCTCCCTGGAGTCTTAATCTAGTTCTTTCAGTTCTTCAAGGGGTTCCGTTTGAACCCTTACATTCCGTAGATATTAAGTTATTATCGTGGAAAGTTTTGTTTTTTGGTTGCAATTTCTTCTGCTAGAAGAGTTTCTGAGTTATCTGCTCTGCAGTGTTCTCCGCCCTATCTGGTCCATGCAGATAAGGTGGTTTTGCGTACTGAGCCTGGTTTTCTTCCGAAGGTTGTTTCCAACAAAAATATTAACCAGGAGATAGTTGTACCTTCTTTGTGTCCGAATCCAGTTTCAAAGAAGGAACGTTTGTTACACAATTTGGACGTAGTCCGTGCTCTAAAATTCTATTTAGAGGTTACTGAAGATTTCAGACAAACATCTTCTTCGTTTGTTGTTTATTCTGGTAAAAGGAGAGGTAAAAAAGCAACTTCTACCTCTCTTTCCTTTTGGCTTAAAAGCATTATCAGATTGGCTTTTGAGACTGCCGGACGGCAGCCTCCTGAAAGTATCACAGCTCACTCCACTAGGGCTGTGGCTTCCACATGGGCCTTCAAGAACGAGGCTCCTGTTGACCAGATATGTAAGGCAGCGACTTGGTCTTCACTGCACTCTTTTGCCAAATTTTACAAATTTTATACTTTTGCTTCTTCGGAGGCTATTTTTGGGAGAAAGGTTTTGCATGCCGTGGTGCCTTCCGTTTAGGTGACCTGATTTGCTCCCTCCCTTCATCCGTGTCCTAAAGCTTTGGTATTGGTTCCCACAAGTAAGGATGACGCCGTGGACCGGACACACCTATGTTGGAGAAAACAGAATTTATGCTTACCTGATAAATTACTTTCTCCAACGGTGTGTCCGGTCCACGGCCCGCCCTGGTTTTTTAATCAGGTCTGATGAATTATTTTCTCTAACTACAGTCACCACGTTACCATATGGTTTCTCCTATATATATTTCCTCCTGTCCGTCGGTCGGATGACTGGGGTAGGCGGAGCCTGGGAGGGACTATATGGCCAGCTTTGCTGGGCTCTTTGCCATTTCCTGTTGGGGAGGAGAATATCCCACAAGTAAGGATGACGCCGTGGACCGGACACACCGTTGGAGAAAGTAATTTATCAGGTAAGCATAAATTCTGTTTTTTTTAATTTCAATCTGATTTTTTTCATTTAAATAAGATTTTTTAAAATTAAATTGCTTTTTGAGGAAAAATCTATCGAAAGATTGTTTCTATTTAAGATACTTAATATAATAGGTTATTCATCCTAAAATATAGATTTGTTTTTAATTATAGGGCAAGATGCCGTATATTAATGGCTGTAATGTTTAATAAAATTGGTAAATTAATTCCGTGAATCCATTCATAATGCAATGCTCTCCCAGAGGTTTCTGTAAGATTATTTCGGGCAATATTTCTATCTTGAAGATATTATCACATATTAGTTTTGTAGTTCTCAAAACTGTAAATTTGTGTCTGCAGAACTAACATGCACTTTCTTCACAGCAAAATGTAAAAAAAAAACATACAGTTGAGAAATAAGTACAAGAAAACTTTTGGGTTTCAGAATGAGCACACAATTTTCAGATTTACTTCTTGGTATCCTTTGTTGAAGAAGAGCAATGCTCTACTGCGGCCTAACTGAACACATTGGGTGAGACAGTGACAAGCAGCTAGCTCACAGTAGTGCATTGCTTCTGATCTTACCTATGTATGCTTTTCAACAATAGATACCAAGAGAACAAAGCAAATTTGATAAGAAAAGTATATTGGAAAATTGTTACAAATTGCATGTGCTTTCTGAAAATTTAAAGTTTAATTTTGACTTTAATGTACACAGAATGAAGCCATACAAAGTTTCAATAAGCTCAGTGAATAACGATTGTTTGGAGTGGAACAGATCTGCACAAAGACCTAAGTGTGAGGAGGGAGGGGCAAGCATTAAAAATGAAATATAACGTTATTGTTTTAGTTAAAGGGACAGTCTAGTCAAAATTAAATGTTTATTATTCAGATAGGGCATGCAGTTTTAAACAACTTTCCAATTTACTTTTATCAACTTTGCTTTGTTCTTTTTGTATTCTTTGTTGAAATAGGTAGGCTCATATGCTAATTTCTAAGCCCTTGAAAGCCTCAGTCAGTCAGTGCATGTGGACAGTTTTTCACAGCTAGACAGCACTAGTTCATGTGTGCCATATAGATAACATTGCGCTCACTCCCGTGGAGTTATTTATGAGTCAGCACTGACTGGCTAAAGAAGACATCCTCTTGGCAAAAGTCTGTCAAAATAACTGAAATAAGGGGGCAGAATGCAGAGGTAAAAAGTATATTTATATAACCGTGTTGGTTATCCAAAACGGGAATGGTTAATAAAGGGTTTATATATCTTTTTAAACAATAACAATTCTGGAGTAGACTGTCCCAAATCAGTAATGGTCTGATATAACCAGATAAATAATCTGAAAAGTTAATATTCTAAAAATGAAAACCATGATTTAAATAGATTTAAATTGGTCTTACTGACTAGTGATTTAAATTGTGATTTAAATCAAATCCACCCTGTACTGACACATAATATGCTGTAGTGCACTTCAAACATATTACACAACAGAGATTTATTAAAAACTATGGTTCTATCTATATAATATTCACCCTATGATGTGCCCAAAACATGTACCAAGGGATCATAAGGATACTGTCCACAAGGATAGTATTACGTAGACCACCGTATTGTCTGCATAATATACACCAAATGAATGCCCAGATACAGTATATATTATGTGCACCAGTGTAATGTGTAAATAGTATACCTCACGATGTTGTTAAATAACCTGCCTACTTTATATATTGGGACATTACCTTCATAATGTACAAGAATATTATGCATATAACATTCACATAGCAACTGTCGATTACATGATAGCAAAAGATACACTATTAAAGGGACATTCCAGTCAAAATGTAAATGCACATAGATTACATCTTTGAATTGAAACATATTTGTATTGTACAGGTATTGGCAAAAATGCTTCTGGTAAAAGGTATCACTGTTTTAGTGTGAGCATTTTTCTCTGCATGTGCATGTGAAGCATAGGTAGATATTCTCAGGGCACCAGCATTTTAAATACTGCAACTGCTCAAAACACCAGTGGGGCTTGTATTATGTGAGCAATTATCCGATTGAGTCATTACCAGATGATAAAAGCAACTTAGGCTCTCTGAGCAAGTGTTGTGTTTAAAATGCTGGTGCACGGAGCATACTTAAATACGTGTTTTATACAGCTATAGCTTTTATTAGAAGCATTTTTGCTAATACATGTATATTACAAAAATGCTTCTATTCAAAACTGAACTGCATCCATGTGCATTTTAATTTGGGCTGGAATGTCCCTTTAATGCTTTTGGCAATCTTGAGCCGCTTATTGCAATTCAGCTCCAGGTGAAGAAATATAATACCAGCAGACATAGCTACTCATGCTTATAGTACTAACAATGCAATTAGTGCTGTGTTGTGCTAAATCTTAAATAACTCCACGGGCGTGAATACAATGTTATCTATATGGCCCACAGCTCAGGTACAATGATGACAATGAACTATTCTCAGCCAATCATAGGCAGACTCATTCTACAAAGTAATTTTATTGGCTGGGTGCTGTGTCAGGTTGATTAGGGGGCAGGTCCTGTAGGCTTCTCTCCATCCATCCGCTACTAGCTGAAGACTACTGCAAATAGTTGGGACAGTGACAGCGGCAGGACCTGCAGGCTCTGTACCGCCTTACACAGCAACCAGAGACTGGTATAGCAGCAACAGCACTGACCTGCACAATCTGGTGACAACAAATTCTGGGGACAGAAAGCTGCAGAAACTAGCACAGAGTATAGCGAATATTAGTGTGTCAGAGAAAGTATCAGAGAGCAGCATCATGGTACAGAGTAAGTAAAAGAACCTGAGGGGGGAGAAACAGACCCTGGGGAAAAAAACACCAGACCATTCACCCAGCAGAGCCTGTAACGGAGGACAGAACTAGAAAGTAGCAGCAGAATATCAGACAGGGCAGGACCTAGAACTGTCAAACCCGGGGATACCAAGCAGCATCTCAGCCTGGCGCAAGAAGAGTCGATACTATGGACTGACCACTCTTGAGACAAAAAGTAGGAGAGTTTGGGACAGGCAGTAACCAAAACTGGGGCAGCGAGTTCAGCTACAGCCGCGTTGCGCATGCTGAAGTACACAGACCGCCGTCAGACTCATAGCTGATTTCAAAAGTCTGCATAAGAGAAACATTTCTCATGCATACGGTGGTGAGGCTCTTCACTCAGAATCTAGATGTGTGAGAAATGTTTCTCTTATTATGCAGACTTTTGAAATCTTCCAGGCAGTCACCTCAAAATTCACTTGCGGTTCACTGGTGGACCGCGATCTACCTCTTGCCCACCCCTGTTATAAAGTATATTAATATATCAATGTTGGTTGTGCAAAGCTGGGGATTGGGTAGTAAAGGCATTTTCTATCTTTTTAAACACTAACAATTTTAGTGTAGACTGTCCCTTTAAGGTGTATTTTTTACCTAGGTTCAAAGTTTTTTTTTTAATGCTTATAACCAACTTTAAAGGGACATGAAACCCAAAAATTCTTTTATGATTGAGGTAGAGCATGCAATTTTAAACAACTTTCCAATTTACATCTGTTATCTAATTTGCTTTGTTCTCTTGGTATACTTTGTTAAAAAGCATATCTAGGTAGTTTCAGAAGCTGGGAGCTAGCTGCTGATTGGTGGCTGCACATATATAACTCTTATTATTGGCTTACCGTTGTGTTCAGCTAGCTCCCAGTAGTGCATTGCTGCTCTTTCAATAAAGTTTACCAAGAGAATGAAACAAAGTTGATAATAAAAGTTGGACATTTTTTAAAATTGGAACCTGCTTATATTTCTATTTTGTTGAGATATATTGGCCATCATTGGTATCTACCTGCTTATGTTCCAATTTACTTTTGCATCTAAAAGCAGGCATTTTAAATACAGTTTTTGTGAAAATTATTATTTTTCTATCAATAAGTTGTTTTTTTATGCTCTTGGGGCGTCACTGCCCATCATTAGAGATGTGGGCGTTGTCCTCATCAGACAGTAAACTTCTAAAGGGAGCTAGTGATTATCAGACCATATTATAGTTATATGTGGGGTTAAATAAGGAGGAGGAGTTTGTGGTTTCTCCTTCCTCTTTAGTTGACTAATGTCTCTGTTGGTGAATTCTACAATGGAATTGCTTAGAGGAACTTAAAGGGACAGTCTAATCCAGAATTTTTGTTTTTTTTTAAAAGTTTGATAATCCATTTATTACCCATTCCCCAGTTTTGCATAAACAACACTGTTATAGTAATACACTTTCTATCTCTTTGATTACCTGGTTTCTAAACCTCTGCAGACTGCCCCCTTATCTCAGTTATTTTGACAGAAATTAATTTTAACCAATCATTGCTGACTCTTAAATAACTCCACGGGACTGAGCACAATGTTATCTATTTAACTCACATGAATTAGCAGTGTCTATCATAAACTGTCAAAATTCACTGACATAAGAGGTAGTTCAATGGCTTAGAAATTAGCATATGAATCTACCTAGGTTTAGCTTTCCACAAAGAATACCAAGAGAGCAAATAAATTTGATGATAAAAGTAAATTGGAATGTTGTTTATAATTGCATGCCATATCTAAATCATGAAAGTTGAATTTTGACTTTACTGTCCCTTCAAGCCATGAAAGAGACATTTTCATCAGTTCTGCATAGTTTGATCTGTTCAAATTGACTATTTTGATAGATTCAGAAAGATTACTTGCAAATGCATGATAGGTTTATTAGCAGAGGTGGAAACATATAACTGTTTTACCAACAATGGAAACAAATAGTAGTTTCAGTCTTAAATGTAGGAAAAAGCTAACTTTCTTACTATCTCTGTGTGAATAATTAATAGCAGAACAGAAGGGAAGTTTTATATATGTGATGTTGTGCATTTATTCTATATCCCATGTGCTGCCACTCAGGCCTGCTTTGTGCTTCTCTTATATAATAGTTATGTTCCCACAACGGAGGATGTGTTTTGTGATCTGAGTTTGTGTGTTCTTGTTAGGTGTGGTCAGTGAAAGAGCAGAATGCCTGAGCAATATTAAGACCAATCCACCTTAGGTATTACTTCTTAAAGTGTAAGTCAGCCTGTGATTGGACGTACAGCAATATGCAATCAATAAACTGTTGCTTGTGTAGTTGTGTACTGGTGCTTAGATAACGTGCCTCAAAAACTGTCAATAAGGAGCTGTAGCCAAATTTTTCCGTAAAGGGGTATTAAATACATGGTGAGATTGTAATATAAAATGTTTCATTGTATGTAGTGAAAAAAAATCTCTGTAATATACTTTCATTATTGATTTTGTCCCTGTAAAGGGTGACAGATCTAGTTAGCTCCCATGCTTATTGCCCTTTGTTGCAATGGAAACAGTGTTTACTTACAGCGCTAAAAAACATGTGCAGTGCCTCAGTTTAACCCATAGGTTTCAGGAAAAAAAAAAACTAAAAAATGTAGCTTGTCTTTAAGGTTCACCTGGCAACAGTTGAACCTGAAAGATGCACTTTGTATGATAGAATAGAACAAGAGATCAGGACTGTGGTAACGGCCTTTTTTTTAAAGGTGTGGAAGCTTGAGTGTCAAACCTGAAGAAGGTGGCTACATCTCACTGATTTTCAAACCTGTCCTCAGACCTCCTTAACAGGCCAGGTTTTCAGGATTACCTTGGATGAGAGCAGGTAAAATAACCATGTTTACTAATCAGCTGATTATTTCACCTGTGCTCCAGTTCAGATATCCTCACAAGCTGGCCTGTTAGGGAGGCCTGAGGACAGGTTTGAAAATAAGTGATATATCTGAAGCTGTGATCACAAACTATTAAAGGAAAGAGACATTTGTGTAAAATGTTGGAATGCTCTGCTCTTTGGAAGTTGAAAATGTCCAAAACTATTCAAACTTGAAGATATTATTAAATAGTTTCTTTCCAGACCTCAGTATCAGAAGTTGTGATTCTTCTAACATTTAATTTCTCTCTCAGATATCCAAATATAATGAAAATCTGACCCCCATGGCATCTTCATCTGGTCCCAAAAGTCTAGACATTGCCTTCTTTTACAAGGACAGGAAACCCATCCAAATCATGAAAGAAAATTTTGGGGACATACAATTTTAAACAACTTTATAATTTACTTCTATTGTCAAATTTGCTTCATTCTCTGGTTATCCTTTGCTGAATGAACAACATTGCACTGCTAACAGCTAGCTAAACACATCTAGCTAGCCAATCACAAGAGACAAATGTGGGCAGGCACCAATCAGCAGCTAGCTCCTACTAGTGTAGTATTTGTGCGTATTATTTTTCAACAAGGGATATCAAAAGAACAAAGCACATTTGAAAACAGAAGTGAATTTAAAAGTGTCTTATAACAGGGCTTGACAAACCTGGGAGCCACTGGCTCAATGGTCTGTCTGAATCGTTCAAGTTTAATTTTGAATTTCCTATCCCTTTAAGCCTTTGATGGAATAAGTCTTGGAAGTTTGTCTTTTGGCCAGCCATCAATATGTATGTTTTTCATGAAGCTATAGCAATACAGAACATTTTGTTTGAGAACATGACTCAGAGCAACAGCCTCTATTAGCTGTGTCTTGTCTTTAGATATCTGTAACTTTATAAAGCACTAGAGAGAGATTTTTGCACAAATAAAAAGAGAGACGTGCTCAACCTGGGAACGATTAATAACATAATAGCTTGTTCTATGGCCAGTTACCACCCAAGACGCAGCCTCTTTTTACTCAACATGTGCCTTTCACAGAGAAGAACTTTGCTGTAGCATATCAGTCTGATCCTGACTTAACAGTACAGTCCAGCCCCGAAATACCAGGCAATCCCTCTCTGAACGAGAGAAACGACATAACCCCAGACGTACATTTTGGCATAGTGTGGGCCTCGTCAGTGAGGTCCAGCCATATCCCTCTAGGCACACTAAGCAACGGGTCCACGTCTGGATTCCCGCATAACGCTTATGGAGACTTCCCTAAGAGTCATAATTTGCATTTATTTTATTTTGTTTTTATTTATTTATGGAAATTATGACCCTGAGGGAAGTCTCCCTAAGGGTGATGGGGAAAGCCAGACGTGGACCCGTTGCTCAGTGTGCCTAGAGGGATATGGCTGAACCTCACTGATGAGGCCCATAATAGATGGAAACGTACGTCTGGGGTTTTGCCGTTTCTCTCATTCAAAGAGGAATTGCCTGGTATTTCGGGTCTGGACTGCAGTTAAGTCAGGATCAGATTGATATACTACAGGCTCTGTGAAAGGCACATGTTGAGCAAAAACTGGCTGCATCTTTGGTGGTAACTAGCCTTAGAACAAGCTATTATGCTTCTCAGTTTTTTTTTTTGTTTTTTTATATACAGCGATTTTTGCACATCTGCTGTTTCAATGTTTGATAACTGTCCCACACTGTGATAAACAAAATGTGATATCTGATTTTTCATACACACAATCCATTAGTATTACTCTGGTATTTCTCAGTGGGGAATTACATTCTACATTGAGAAAGGAATTTTTTTAATTCAGGACATTGGTGCAGTAAATTCCTTCCATGGTTCTGCAACATTATAAACAGTAATTGGTTGATCAGTATTACAGTGTAGGACCTTGCACAAGTTTGTCCCTTAATGGCTACAGCAGTTGAGATAAGGTAAAGGCTACTTAGGGAGCTTTTCAAAAGGATATGCCCCTGGAATGCAAAACAATTCTGTTTTCGCTAACAAAATTACAGTTTACAGACTTTTTATTGTATGCAGATTGTCTGCAATGTAGTGATTAATTGCTGATATACATTTATTCACATATAAAAAGGACTTACATTTCTTAATGGACCATATTGCAGTGAGTATTTTAAGCATTTGGAGTGGTTGTAACCCTGTTTGACTTTGTCTGGAGGCAGTATGTATCCCAGTAGTGAATACTTCTACATGTATCCTAAAGGAATTATTTGTGAAAAGTTTTCTCACTTTGCCTTTTTTGGCAGCATGGTATTGTCAGAACCCAGCAATACTTTAAAGAGATATCTCATGTCTGATAGGTCTGTGGATCTCCTGGGAAATAGCCTTTTGTAGAGACCTGAAAAACATGTTGCAATATTATAGTCGGCATTAAACTTTTATTGCTGCCCTTGTGTCCTGGTGTCTTCTCACCACAAGAACATAGGTGCATTGTTTAAACAGGGGCTCAGCTATATGGTTTCTGTGAAGACCATCCTGCATACTCCTTGTCCAGTGTGCCTAGCTGGATATGGCTGTTCTTCACTGACAAGGCCAAAAGGAGGCAAAAAAGATCACCTTAGGGTGCCATGTTTCTTGTTCGGAGGATAATTGCCTGTTTTTTCAGGGCTGGACTGACCTTGTTAGGTAGGGTCAAACTGATATACTTCAGGAAAGTTCTCTAATGTGAAAAGAATAAGCTACTCCCAGGTGATAACCGGGATATAAAAACAAACCACTGAGCTGTTCATTCCTGGCAGACTGCTTATTTAAGGGTTCACAAAACATTTTTGTTCATGATTCAGATAGAGCATACCATTTATTGTTTGTTTAAAAGTATTCCTAGGTGGGCTCAGAAACTGGTTGCTAGCTGCTCATTGGTGGCTGCTGTGTGTTCAGCTAGCTCCCAGTAATGCATTGCTGCTCAATAAATAACACCAAGAGAATGAAGCAAAATTGATAAAAGAAGTACATTGAAAAGTTGTTTAAAATTGTATGCTTTATCTGAATCGTGAAAGAAGAAATTTTGGGTTTCATGTCCCTTTAACCCCTTAAGGACCACAGCACTTTTCTATTTTCTGACCATTTGGGACCAAGGCTATTTTTAAATTTCTGCGGTGTTTGTGTTTAGCTGTAATTTTCCTCTTACTTATTTACTGTATCCACACATATTATATACAATTTTTATCACCATTAAATGGACTTTCTAAAGATACCATTATTTTCATCATATAATATAATTTACTATATATTTTTTTAATAAAATATGATGAAAAAAATGGAAAAAAACATACTTTTTCTAACGTTGACCCCCAAAATCTGTTACACATCTACAACCACCAAAAAACAACCATGCCAAATAATTTCTAAATTTTGTCCTGAGTTTAGAAATACCCAAAGTTTACCTGTTATTTGCTTTTTTTTCAAGTTAAAGGGCAATAAATACAAGTAGCTCTTTGCTATTTCCAAACCATTTTTTTTCTCAACATTAGTGATAGTTACATTGGAACACTGATATCTGTCAGGATTCCCTGAATATCCCTTGACATGTATATATTTTTCTTTTGCATGATGTACTGAGTCCACGGATTCATCCTTACTTGTGGGATATTCTCCTTCCTAACAGGAAGTGGCAAAGAGAGCACCACAGCAGAGCTGCCTATATAGCTCCCCCCCTTAACTCCACCCCCCAGTCATTCTCTTTGCCGGCTCTAAGCAGGAAGGGTAAAGGGAAAAGAGGTGTTAAGCTGTTAGTTTATTTTTAACTACAATCAAACAGGAGAGAGCATCTGTGATTTTGATAGCACCTGCGTGGCCACGCAGGATTTGGTATGCAGACCTGGTGGTCATGTCATCTCTTCCACCATGGTCTCTGCCGCTGAGACAGGACCTTCTGATTTAAGGTCCTTTCAGGCATCCAAATCTAATTTCTCTGCAACTGACTGCTTGGAGATTGAACGCTTGATTATATCAAAGCGTGGTTTCTCTGAGTCAGTCATAAATACCTTGATTCAGGCTCGTAAGCCTGTTACCAGGAAAATCTATCATAAGATATGGCGTAAATATCTTTTTTGGTGCGAATCCAAAGGTTTCTCCTGGAGTAAAATCAGGATTCCTAGGATTTTGTCTTTTCTCCAAGAGGGATTGGAGAAAGGATTGCCAGCTAGATCTTTAAAGGGACAGATATCTGCTCTGTCTATTTTGTTGCACAAGCGTCTGGCAGATGTTCCAGACGTTCAGGCTTTTTGTCAGGCTTTAGCTAGAATTAAGCCTGTGTTTAAATCTGTTGCTCCGCCATGGAGTCTTAATTTAGTTCTTAGAGTTCTGCAGGGGGTCCCGTTTGAACCCATGCATTCCATAGATATTAAGCTTTTATCTTGGAAAGTTTTGTTCCTAGTTGCTATCTCTTCAGCTCGAAGAGTTTCTGAACTTTCTGCTTTACAATGGGACTTGCCTTATCTTGTGTTCCATGCTGATAAGGTGGTTTTACGTACTAAGCCTGGGTTCCTACCTAAGGTTGTTACTAACAGGAATATCAATCAGGAAATTGTTGTTCCTTCTCTGTGTCCTAATCCTTCTTGTAAGAAGGAACGTCTGTTGCACAACTTGGACGTAGTTCGTGCTTTGAAATTTTACTTGCAGGCAACCAAAGATTTTCGTCAAGCTTCTTCTTTGTTTGTTGTCTATTCTGGAAAGCGTAAGGGTCAAAAGGCTACGACAACTTCTCTTTCTTTTTGGCTGAAAAGCATCATCTGTTTGGCTTATGAGACTGCTGGACAGCAGCCTCCTGAAAGGATTACAGCTCATTCTACTAGAGCGGTAGCTTCCACATGGGCTTTTAAAAATGATGCTTCTGTTGAACAGATTTGTAAGGCTGCGACTTGGTCTTCGCTTCATACCTTTTCAAAATTTTACAAATTTGATACTTTTGCTTCTTCGGAGGCTATTTTTGGGAGAAAGGTTTTGCAAGCAGTAGTTCCTTCTGTTTAGGTTTCTGTCTTGTCCCTTCCTTCATCCGTGTCCTAAAGCTTTGGTATTGGTATCCCACAAGTAAGGATGAATCTGTGAACTCGGTACATCATGCAAAAGAAAACAAAATTTATGCTTACCTGATAAATTTCTTTCTTTTGCGATGTACCGAGTCCACGGCCCGCCCTGTCTATTCAAGACAGATGGTATTTCTTTCATGTAATTAGCAAGAGTCCATGAGCTAGTGACGTATGGGATATACATTCCTACCAGGAGGGGCAAAGTTTCCCAAACCTTAAAATGCCTATAAATACACCCCTCACCACACCCACAATTCAGTTTTACAAACTTTGCCTCCGATGGAGGTGGTGAAGTAAGTTTGTGCTAGATTCTACGTTGATATGCGCTCCGCAGCAAGTTGGAGCCCGGTTTTCCTCTCAGCGTGCAGTGAATGTCAGAGGGATGTGAGGAGAGCATTACCTATTTGAATGCAGTGATCTCCTTCTACGGGGTCTATTTCATAGGTTCTCTGTTATCGGTCGTAGAGATTCATCCCTTTTCAGATCGACGATATACTCTTATATATACCATTACCTCTGCTGATTCTCGTTTCAGTACTGGTTTGGCTTTCTACAAACATGTAGATGAGTGTCCTGGGGTAAGTAAATCTTATTTTCTGTGACACTCTAAGCTATGGTTGGGCACTTTGTTTATAAAGTTCTAAATATATGTATTCAAACATTTATTTGCCTTGACTCAGAATGTTCAACTTTCCTTATTTTCAGACAGTCAGTTTCATATTTGGGATAATGCATTTGAATTAATCATTTTTTTCTTACCTTCAAAAATTTGACTCTGTTTTTCCTGTGGGCTGTTAGGCTCGCGGGGGCTGAAAATGCTTCATTTTATTGCGTCATTCTTGGCGCAGACTTTTTTGGCGCAAAAATTCTTTTCCGTTTCCGGCGTCATACGTGTCGCCGGAAGTTGCGTCATTTTTTGACGTTATTTTGCGGCAAAAATGTCGGCGTTCCGGATGTGGCGTCATTTTTGGCGCCAAAAGCATTTAGGCGCCAAATAATGTGGGCGTCTTATTTGGCGCTAAAAAATAAGGGCGTCGCTTTTGTCTCCACATTATTTAAGTCTTATTTTTTCAGTGCTTCTGGTTGCTAGAAGCTTGTTCTTTGGCATTTTTTCCCATTCCTGAAACTGTCATTTAAGGAATTTGATCAATTTTGCTTTATATGTTGTTTTTTCTCTTACATATTGCAAGATGTCTCACGTTGCATCTGAGTCAGAAGATACTACAGGAAAATCGCTGTCTACTGCTGGAGCTACCAAGCTAAGTGTATCTGCTATAATTTTTGGTATCTGTTTCTCCAGCTGTTGTTTGTATTGCATGTCATGACAAACTTATTAATGCAGATAAAACTTCCTTTAGTACTGTTACATTACCTGTTGCTGTTCCGTCAACATCTAATTTTCAGAGTGTTCCTGATAAACATAAGAGATTTTATTTTTTAAATCCATTAAGAAGGCTATGTCTGTTATTTCTCCTTCTAGTTTACATAAAAGTCTTTTAAAACTTCTCTTTTTTCAGATGAATTTTTAAATGAACATCATCATTCTGATACTGATAATGGTTCTTCTGGTTCAGAGGTTTCTGTCTCAGAGGTTGATGCTGATAAATCTTTGTATTTGTTCAAGATGGAATTTATTCGTTCTTTATTTAAAGAATTATTAATTGCATTAGAAATAGAGGATTCTGGTCCTCTTGATTCTAAATCTAAACGTTTAAATAAGGTTTTTAAATCTCCTGTAGTTATTCCAGAAGTGTTTAATCTCCCTGATGCTATTTCTGAAGTAATTTCCAGGGAATGGAATAATTTGGGTAATTCTTTTACTCCTTCTAAACGTTTAAGCAATTATATCCTGTGCCATCTGACAGATTAGAGTTTTTTTGGGACAAAATCCCTAAGGTTATGGGGCTGTCTCTACTCCTGCTAAATGTGCTACTATTCCTACGGCAGATAGTAATTCATTTAGGGATCCTTTAGATAGGAAAAATTGAATCCTTTCTAAGAAAAGCTTACTTATGTTCAGGTAATCTTCTTAGACTTGCTATATTTTTAGCGGATGTTGCTGCAGCTTCAACTTTTTGGTTAGAAGCTTTAGCGCAACAAGTAACAGATCATAATTTTATAGCATTATTATTATTCTATAACATGCTAATAATTTTATTGGTGATACCATCTTTTGATATCATTAGAGTTGATGTCAGGTATATGTCTCTAGCTATTAGCTAGAACAGCTTTATGGATTAAACTTGGAATACTGATATGTCTTCTAAGTCAACTTTGCTTTCCCTTTCTTTTCAGGGTAATAAATTATTATTTCAACTGTTTCTGGAAGGAAGGGAACTTTTTTACCAAAGGATAAAAAATCTAAGGTAAATTTAGGTCTAATGATCATTTCGTTCCTTTCCTCACAATAAGGAACAAAAGCCTGATCCTTCATTCTCAGGAGCGGTATCAGTTTGGAAACTATTTCCAGTTTGGAATATATCCAAGCCTTTTAGAAAACCTATAGCCAGCTCCTAAGTACCCATGAAGGTGCGGACCTTATTCCAGCTCAGCTGGTATGAGGCAGATTACGTTTTCTTCAAAGAAATTTTGATCAATTCCGTTCTCAATTTCTGGTTTCAGAACATTGTTTCAGAAAGGTACAGAATTGGCTTCAGTTAAGGCCTCCTGCTAAGAGATTTTTTTCTTTCCCGTGTCCCAGTTAACACAGCAAAGGCTCAGCATTTCTGAAATATGTTTCAGATTTAGAGTTGGCTGGAGTAATTATGCCAGTTCCAGTTCTGGAACAGGGGCTGGGGTTTTATTTTATCTCTTCATTGTACTAAAGAAGGTCAATTCCTTCAGACCAGTTTCGGATCTATCAATATTGAATCGTTATGTAAGGATACCAACATTCAAGATGGTTACTGTAGGACTGTCCTGCCTTTTGTTTAGCAAGGGCATTATATGTCTACAATAGATTTACAGGATGTGTATCTACATATTCCGATTCATCCAGATCACTTTTTGTGTCTGAGATTCTCTTTTTAGACAAGCATTACCAGTTTTGTGGCTCTACCGTTTGGCCTAGCCTCAGTTCCAAGAATTTCTTTCAAAGGTTCTCGGTGCCCTTCTTTCTGTAATCAGAGAACAGGGTTTTTTGGTATTTCCTTATTGGACAATATCTGGGTACTTGCTCAGTCTTCTCATTTTCGAAGAATCTCATACGAATCGACTTGTGTTGTTTCTTCAAGTTCATGGTTGGAGGATCAATTTACCAATCAGTTCATTGATTCCTCAGACAAGTGTAACCTTTTTAGGTTTCTAGAATAGATTCAGTGTCTATGACTCTGTCCTTGTCAGACAAGAGAAGTTTAACATTGATATCAGCTTGTCAAAACCTTCAGTCACAATCATTCCCTTTGGTAGCCTTATGCATGGAAATTTTAGGTCTTAGGACTGCCGCATCAAATGCGATCTCCTTTGCTCGTTTTCACATGCGACCTCTTCAGCTCTGTATGCTGAACCAATGGTGCAGGGATTACTCAAAGATATCTCAATTAATATATTTAAACCGATTATACGACACTCTCTGACATGGTGGGCAGATCACCATCGTTTAGTTCAGGGGGCTTCTTTGTTCTTCCGACCTGGACTATAATCTCAACAGATGCAAGTCTTACAGGTTGGGGAGCTGTGTGGGGGTATCTGACGGCACAAGGGGTTTGGGAATCTCAGGAGGTGAGATTTCCGATCTATATTTGGAACTCCGTGCAATTTCAGAGCTCTTCAGTCTTGGCCTCTTCTGAAGAGAGAGTTGTTCATTTGTTTTCAGATAAGACAATGTCACAACTGTGGCATACATCAATCATCAAGGAGGGACTCACAGTCCTCTGGCTATGAAAGAAGTATCTCGAATTTTGGTTTGAGCGGAATCCAGCTCCTGTCTAATCTCTGCGGTTCATTTCCCAGGTATGGACAATTGGAAAGCGGATTATCTCAGTCGCCAAACGTTGCACCTGGGCGAATGGTCTTCACCCAGAGGTATTTCCTCAGATTGTTCAAATGTGGGAACTCTCAGAAATAGATCTGATGGTTTCTCATCTAAACAAGAAACTTCCCTGGTATCTGTCCGGATCCAGGGATCCTCGGGCGGAGGCAGTGGATGCATTATCTCTTCCTTACAAGTGTCATCCTGCCTATATCTTTCCACCTCTAGTTCTTCTTCCAAGGGTATTCTTAATATTCTAAAGGAATGCTCGTTTGTCCTGCTGGTAGCTCCAGCATGGCCTCACAGGTTTTGGTATGCGGATCTTGTCCGGATGGCCTCTTGCCAGCTGTGGACTCTTCCGTTAAGATCAGTCTTTCTGTCTCAAGGTTCTTTTTTCCATCAGGATCTCAAAACCTTAATTTTAAGGTGTGGAGTTTGAACGCTTGATTCTTGGTCAAAGAGGTTTCTCTGACTCTGTGATTGATACTATCTGACAGGCTCGTAAATCTGTATCTAGAGAGATATATTATAGAGTCTGGAAGACTTATATTTCTTCAGGATGGTTTAGATAAAGGTTTGTCCGCAAGTTTCTTGAAAGACAAATCTCTGCTCTTTCTGTTCTTTTTCATAGAAGGATTGCTAATCTTCCTGATATTCATTGTTTTGTACAAGCTTTGGTTTGTATAAAACCTGTCATTAAGTCAATTTCTCCTCTTTGGAGTTTGAATTTGGTTCTGGGGGCTCTTCAAGCTTCTCCTTTTGAACCCATGCATTCTTTGGTCGTTATATTACTTTCTTGGAAAGTTTTGTTTCTTTTGGCCATCTCTTCTGCCAGAAGAATCTCTGAATTATCTACTCTTTTTTGTGAGTCTCCTTTTCTGATTTTGCATCAGGATAAGGCGGTGCTGCGAACTTCTTTTGAATTTTTTACCTAAGGTTGTGAATTCTAACAACATTAGTAGAGAAATTGTGGTTCCTTCATTATGTCCTAATCCTATGAATTCTAAGGAGAAATCATTGCATTTTTTGGATGCTGTTAGAGCTTTGTATTATTATGTTGAAGCTACTAAGTCTTTCCGAAAGACTTCTAGTCTATTTGTCATCTTTTCCGGTTCTAGAAAAGACCAGAAAGCTTCTGCCATTTCTTTGGCATCTTGGTTGAAATCTTTATTTCATCATGCCTATGTTGAGTCGGGTAACACTCCGCCTCAAAGGATTACAGCTCATTCTACTAGGTCAGTTTCTACTTCCTGGGCGTTTAAGAATGAAGCTTCGGTTGATCAGATTTGCAAAACAGCAACTTGGTCCTCTTTGCATACTTTTACTAAATTCTACCATTTTGATGTGTTTTCTTCTTCTGAAGCAGTTTTTGGTAGAAACGTACTTCAGGCAGTGGTTTCAGTTTGAATCTTCTGCTTATGTTTTTTCATTAAAATTTTATTCTGGGTGTGGATTATTTTCAGCAGGAATTGGCTGTCTTTATTTTATCCCTCCCTCTCTAGTGACTCTTGTGTGGAAAGATCCACATCTTGGGTAGTCATTATCCCATACGTCACTAGCTCATGGACTCTTGCTAATTACATGAAAGAAAACATAATTTATGTAAGAACTTACCTGATAAATTCATTTCTTTCATATTAGCAAGAGTCCATGAGGCCCGCCCTTTTTTTGTGGTGGTTATGATTTTTTTTTGTATAAAGCACAATTATTCCAATTCCTTATTTTATATGCTTTCGCACTTTTTTCTTATCACCCCACTTCTTGGCTATTCGTTAAACTGAATTGTGGGTGTGGTGAGGGGTGTATTTATAGGCATTTTAAGGTTTGGGAAACTTTGCCCCTCCTGGTAGGAATGTATATCCCATACGTCACTAGCTCATGGACTCTTGCTAATATGAAAGAAATGAATTTATCAGGTAAGTTCTTACATAAATTATGTTTTTTTGTTTATAAACTTCAGTCACCTCTGCACCTTATAGTTTATCATTTTTCTTCCTAAACCTTCGGTCGAATGACTGGGGGAGTGGAGTTAAGGGGGGAGCTATATAGGCAGCTCTGCTGTGGTGCTCTCTTTGCCACTTCCTGTTAGGAAGGAGAATATCCCACAAGTAAGGATGAATCCGTGGACTTGGTACATCGCAAAAGAAAGAAATTTATCAGGTAAGCATACATTTTTATTTTTTTTAGTAGACAACCCAAAGTATTGATCTAGGCCCATTTTGGTATATTTCATGCCACCATTTCAATGGCAAATGTGATCAAATAAAAAATTTTTTTTCCCTTTTTCACAAACTTTTTTACAAACTTTAGGTTTCTCACTGAAATTATTTACAAACAACTTGTGCAATTATGGCACAAATGGTTGTAAATGCTTCTCTGGGATCCCCTTTGTTCAGAAATAGGAGACAAACCTATCTATGGCTTTGGCATTGCATTTTTGGTAATTAGAAGGCCGCTAAATGTCGCTGCACACCACACTTGTATTATACCCAGCAGTGGCAGGGTTAATTAGGTAGCTTGAAGGGTTAATTT
Organism: Bombina bombina; assembly: GCF_027579735.1. Lineage (NCBI taxonomy): Eukaryota > Metazoa > Chordata > Amphibia > Anura > Bombinatoridae > Bombina > Bombina bombina. The sequence goes on along the minus strand of NC_069499.1, from coordinate 1,358,653,976 downwards.
TAGCTTTAGTGTAGAGATCAGCCTCCCACCTGACACATCCCACCCTCTGATCCATCCCAAACAGCTCTCTTCCCTCCCCCACCCCACAAATGTCCCCGCCATCTTAAGTACTGGCAGAAAGTCTGCCAGTACGAAAATAAAAGTCTCCCCCCTTAGCCCCCAACCTCCCTGATCCCCCAAAGAGCTCTCTAACCCTTCCCCCACTAACTATTTGCCACCATTTGGGTACTGGCAGCTGTCTGCCAGTACCCACTTTGCAATCAAATATGGATTTTTTTTTTAAAAATAAACCCCACTTTTTCCGTAGTGTTGCTGCCCCCCTCCATACCCTCCCCCCTCCCCCTCACAGATCCCTTTTGAAAAGTTACCACCCACCACGCTCTCCCACCACCCTCTCCCACCACTTCAAATTTTTAAATGTGCACACACGCACACACACGCCCACCCCCCGCGCTGGCTATCGCGCGCACCCTATAGTCATTTCCAACTGCTGGCCAGGAATTTTGCAAACGATGTGCTGCCCAAACGCCTCACTGCAATGGCTCCCACCCACCAACTATTGGCACCGTCGCTGGCTGATGCAGAGGGCCACAGAGTGTCTCTCTCTGCATCAGTGTGCCAAAAAAGTTATTGCAGTGATGCCTCAATATCGAGGCATCAAGGCAATACCTTGAAAGTGGCTGGAAGCGATCAGGATCACTTCCACCGCTTGAAACTCCTGAGGATATACAGGGTACGTCCTTGGTCGTTAATTGACCTTTTTTGTAGGACGTACCCTGTACGTCCTTGGTCGTTAAGGAATGGACTCAAGATGTTTGAAGTTAAAGCTCTTTATGGAAGCTAAGTAAAATATTTTCATATTTATAAAATTACTACATTAGACTCATTATATATTGTGTATTTCCTGTGATATTGTTCCCGCTTGACACTCCTGGGTAACTGATGACACTGTTGCATCTTTGCTAGCGCATTGCTGAGCTGTAGGTAATATGCTGCTAATCAGATTCCTGTATGTTAACTATGACATTTAATTTTTTCAGGGTGACCCAGACCGACAACAAATCCCGTCCACAACGCCCTCCACCACCTCAGCGGACTCAAAGTACTGAGCTGCAGATTATGTCTGCCACTAGCCAGGTGAGAGAAAAAGGTTGTGTCCTAACCTAACCGCTGCCGAGCAGCAGACACAGAACACATACAGAGAGCATTGACGTTGTACATGGAAGAAAACCATTATGACAATGTCTCCACAATTATATCTAGAGAGCAGACATCAAAATAAAATGTCACATAAAGCTGTTCCTTATAAAGATATATCAGAGGTACAGTAGATATAGTGCACATGAGTTATATGAAATAATGAGAATGTGAGGTATATTAAGAACTGTATGGCACATGGAAGGTACAAGAATTGTAATGATGTGGTATTAGGAAATGACACGACAGTTCATATTCAGGGTACAGTATGAACTGCTACTTGCTATGTGTGATGCCCATTTGTTATATAATATGGGCTACAGTAATATCAGTAAGTATGGTTATAGATTTAGATGGTAGATGTGATAAACAACATGGTTTATAAGAAATGTGTACAGCGGATTTATTATTGAGGGTTGAATTTCATATGTAATTGGTGACTGATTAGATTCCCCTGCTGTGTACGCGGTATTCAGGTTCCAACCAAAGCCCAAAGCAGAACAAAGCTACCATTGCATGTGTCATACCATTTATCTCATCAAGAGTCTATGATTAAGATGTGACTAACCTTCATGTATATTTTCATCATATCTCTTCTCTTTTCCATGTTCATCACTCCTTTTTCTATTACTCTCATTGCTTTGCAATTATTTTTGTCCATTACCTCCTACCGTCCTTTCTCTGCCCTCTTTCCTTCCTGCTATATTTCTGTTTCCCTTCCTTACATGAATTTCCTGTGTTCCCTATCTTTCTCCACATTCTCTTTCCCCTTCATATCTTAATTCCTTTCTCTTTCAAACTTCATTTACTTTCTCTGTCTCTTATCTCTTTTCTTCCTTCTCATTTACCTTTCCTACCTACCCCTCTTCTACAATCTTCCTCTCCTCTTATACTTTCCCCTAACGTTTCTTATCCTTTCATATTTTTAACAATCATCACTTCTCCTCTCCTTCCCTTGCTTGATTTCCTTATCTCTTTCATGACTGGCTCCTTGTGTATTTATTTGCTCTCTATTCTACTTCACTGGCCAACTATCAGGGTTCTGAGCGCCCTGAACCACCATCCAAGCCTCTTCCACCTGATCCAGTGAAAAGGCAGGTAAAGTGAATGCATTGCGCTGTGTGTCAGTGTTCAGTGTGTTATTTGTGCTGCCTGTCTGTGCTCTGGATATCAGTTGGTTGTATGTATTTCAGCGGTGTATATACAAATTGTTTTGTGTAGCGAATCATGTCCGCCCAACATCGCTAAATGCCGACGGCATACACTGTCAGCATTTATCATTGCACAAGCATTTCACAAGAAATGCTAGTGCAATACTGCCCCCTGCACATTCGCCACCTGCTTCTTAAATCATGTTTCCAGCGACCCAGGAGGCTCACGCGGAATAAGTAGCATCCGCTGCTTGATAAATGTACCCCAATGTGTTGTTTCTTTATGACACATTTGTATGTGTTGTATTAAATTCTGTATTAATGATGATGCAGGATGAGTCTCAAAAACTCCTCCAGAATGGTTTCCACTAGGCCAGCTTGTGCAGCTTTGGTCTTTTTGATGGGCCCATCCAGGTGAAAATCTTGCCTTTGTATTTGGCTGCCCAAGAATTTTTCACTATGCATCAGGGGTAATGGTATATATAGTAGGCAGCCAAGAGTAATAGAAGCACGCCAGGCATGTCCTCTCATGTTCTGTTCTCAGCAGTTTTAACACAGCCCTTTAAATATTAACTGCTTAGTCATTCAGTTTTCAAGCTAATTTTGGGGTTCTTACCTAAGTTTTTTATTTGACTAATTTCTATGAACTTGGCACTTAATCTTATGCATTGGGTAATACAAGAATTATTGTACTTCAAGACAAACTCATATTTAACAAAATTTATTATTTTGTGTCCCAGGCAAATAAATCGGCCAGGGGCAAGGTAACATTGCTAATTCCAGAATACATGGGAAGAATACATGAATGTTATGCTTTTTAGATGGGCAGTCCTCATTTGGTACTGCTTTATTGTTTTTTCAGTGCCCAGTCTCACTTAAGTTATATAGTTTTACCTACTCTGAATGAGTTTGCCACCAATATCTCTGCAAGTCGCGAAAGCTCAACTTACTAATTTTTCCTGGGCATTGCCTTAACATTTATATTAAGTGAATGACATTTACAACCAAAGTAAAAAAAAACATAACAAAATAAACAGACATGAAAACCGAATATGAAATGTAAAGTGGTGGGTTATAAATTATTTTGCCATTTTGATATTGTATTCTATTTGTGCATCTTTAATTTTCCTGGACATCACAGGAAACGCAGGTTGATTACTACCATATCCCATGGACAATGCAAGCAATCAGTAAAGCATTTGTGGTCCCCAGGTTATAACAAGTTCTAGAACATTGTTTCTCATGTATTTTAGAGAGATGTGGTGCTTTGTTTGTTATATTCAGTGGTGATGTTCTATGTGTGAGTCTGTTGTGGTGCAGGGTTCCAATGTGCTATGGGGAATCTTGTGCATTAAGAGCCTGTATGTTTCACGTTGTTTGAGTAGAATTTTGATGTGCCTGAAATGTGATGTTGTGGTGGGATCATGTAAACCTGTTTGTTACACCTAAAAACCACTGGGACCATCTTTGTGGAGTACTTCACTGAACCATCACCTATTTGTGAGTTATTATCCTTAAATGTAAGAACTAATTCTGCTTAATTCAATTCAACGTTTGAGGTTTCTGCAATCAAGGGCAACGTTTATTATGGAAGAGGTACAGTAACCTTGAGAACGATGTTAAACTGTACAGTTGCAGTAAAATTCCATAAAGAATATCTCACAATCTATAGTTTGGTTTTACCTTAATAATCCTGTGCAATGCCTAGGGCGATTGCACCTGGAATTTTTTTCCAACTGGCGATATCATCATATGGGTCCTTAGACATCAACACAAATAAGACTGGTTGATTTTTTTTCTTACCTTTTGGTTCTAATGCAATTAAACAAGGCCAGGTCTGAACCAATCATATCAGTTTATCATATATTGCCAGTCTCAGAACTAGTCATTTTTTCACCCCTCCCTCAATGCAAAGACCATAATGATGGAGCAGCCTGTCTTAAGACCTTTTTTACAGAGCAAGTACTTTCTATAATCTGTCAAAATGACTCTATGTAGAGGAGAGTCAATAAGGGTGACTTCTAGTTTAAGTTTATTACTGCTTTTTATTATAGTAACAGAACAAAGCAGGGTACCATTTCATACGCAGGTTTAACTGCAGTCCAGTTCAGCGGTGCTCTGTATATTGCATTGTGTTGTAGGAACCTGCTGATCTATATGTTGTGAGCTTCTGTGTACTGCTGATGTGTGTTTTAGTGTATTCTTGCTCTATGTGGTGTTCTGTTGTGTGGTGGATCATTGCTTTGTATGTTGCACTGCACTGTGGTTTTCTGCATGTTAGCGTGGCGTAGTGCATTTTCAATTGTTAAAATATGATGTACTGTGTTGTAGTGCTGCCATGTAATGCATTTTGTATATGAGAAAGATATTGTAACATAACATATTAAGGTGTGCTGTGGTTCATTATTTTAAAGCTGCTGTGAGGATTATCTATGGGAATATTTTATATGTAGGTGTTAAAAAGTGTACGCAGATAGTTATAGGGTTGTTAAATACAGTTATGTCCATAAGTATTTGGACACAGTTATTTGGTTGATAATGCATTGCAGTAAATTACTGCCTGAAGTCTGGAACCCATTGACACCACGTTTTGTATTTACTCCCTAGTGATGCTTCTGTTTGTTTGTAGGTCATTCTGCCTTCAATTTTGTCTTCATCAAGTGAAATGCATGTACAATTAGGTTGATGTCAGATGACTGACTCGACCATTTCATTATATTCCACTTCTTTGCCTTGAGCTCTTTGGTTGCTTTCACAGTGTGTTGGGTCATTGTCTGTCTGTACTGTGAAGCATCATCCTATCATTGCAGCATTTGGCAGAATCTAAGTATCTAGTATAGTCCTATAAAACTTCACAACTAATCCTGCTGCCTCTGCCTGCAGTCACATCATCAATAAACACTAGTGACCCAGTTCCATTGGTAGCCATATATGCCTGTGCGTAAAACTACCTCCACCATGTTTTACAGATGATGTGGTATGTTTAGTGTGATAAGCCATTCCTTCCATACACTTTTCTTCCCATAATTTGTGCAATGAACATTGAAAAAATGTTTAGTTCATTTTAGCTTAGTATTGGCTAAAATTTTAGCCAGTTTGTCAATAAAATCAGCTGTGAGGTGAGCCCATTAAATAGGTCCTGGGGAGAACACTGATTAAGCAGGTATATAAGATTGCAGTATAGATAATTTTATGAAATATTTCAAAACTGTTATAGGTTATTTGTTTGGTACAGTAAAAATGCATAAAGTATGTATGTGATATATATGAAAATAATAGAATAGCAAGCATTATGTGCAAAGTGTGCAGCAATAGAATGTCTAATAAAATTATTCAGGAGGGGAGACTTTGTGTGTGCAGGGGACCCAGACTTCGGCCCAGGCCTTACGCAGAATACAAACTGGCTTTGCATGTATCTGAGCATGCCACGTTTCCTCCATAATCTAATAAACCTGAATAATTGTCATACTTTATTGTATTCAATCTCTTCTTTTTATCATCCCGTTGCTCTTTCTACCATAGTTCATTCTATCTCTCTCTTTACCTTAATTTGTCTGGCTTTATCTTCCTCCTCTTTACCTTATATCCCTGTATTCTCTCTGTCTCTCTCTCTCTCTGTCTCTCTCTCTCTCTCTCTGTCTCTCTCTCTCTCTCTCTCTCTCTCTCTCTCTCTCTCTCTATGTTCCCTTGACCCGTATCACATTGATCTCTTTAAAACATTTCTTCTCCTCTCGCTGTCCCTGTGTTCATCAATTCATATTGTCTTCTACTCATACATGCCTACCAACACTATAAGCCCACCCTCAATCTTCCTCAACCTTCCACCTATTCTTCATTGACTTTTTTCCAACTTTGTCTTCCTCCTTGTTTTTTCCATCCCTTTCTCTAACCAATGTTCCCTCACACATTTGTCTCTCTTTTCCTTTCTTTCTTTCCTTATGGTCTGGTCATATGCTTTTGTTGTGTCTTTCTACTGTTTTTCTGTGGTCATCTATCAGAGTTCTGACCGGCCTGAACCACCATCCAAGGCTCTTCCACCTGATCCAGTGAAAAAAAACTGCCAGGTAAAATGATTGCATTATGCTTTATGTATAAATGTGTTGTGTGCAAATGATTTTGTGTGCTGTGTACGAGTGTATTTGTACTGTGTGCCCTGTTGGTTGGGAATGTGTTCGGGGGGGGGGGAGGGTTGCATATGTTAGTTTTTAAGTGTTGTATGTTCATATAAAGGCCGAATGCAGTCTGTAGTGTTGCATTGTGTGCTGTATTTTGTGCACATTTAAAGTGGTTTATGGGATTTATGGTTTATTGTTAGATTGGTATAGTCCATGGAGTTACAGTGAGTTCCATAATGTATGTTATAATGTTGTGCAGCACCTCTGCTGGCCCTTGTCTACCATTGTGTTTTGTCAGATTTTGCTGCCCTGTACTTCTAAACAGAATTTAAACTGGAAAATTTAGAATGGTTTATCTTTAATCCCTGTAGTCACATAGTATGCAGTTACCAATGGGATATACTGTTTTGAGAGGGGCCACCTTTTTCATATACTTCTCCTCTTTCAACAAGCTTTAGTTCCATTTCTACCTGGGAAAATATTTTTTTTCAGTAGAACTGCTATCCTTCAACTTTCTGCCTCTTAACCAGGAGTTAAGGGGAAATAATTTGCCTGCAAACAGCATTCTCATGCTGCTGCAAATTTGCAATTGGCTTTGTTGTTTCATGGAAGAGCTATTCAGTGGTTTTAGAGCTCCCAGGTTCTGCTGCAAGATTTGCATGTCTTCCTGCTTTATCAGAGTACTTCTCACATCTACCGCTCAGATAGGTGTATTTAAGATTTTCTTCATAAATGGAAAGAGTCCACAGCTGCATTCATTACTTTTGGGAATTCAGAACCTGGCCACCAGGAAGAGGCAAAGACACCCCAGTCAAAGGCTTAAATACTCCTCCCACTCCCCTCATTCATTCTTTGCCTTTTGTCCCAGGAGGTTGGCAGAGAAGTGTCAGAAGTTTTCGATAGTCTTTTATGGAGGGTAGTACTCTTCGGCATGGGACAGCCGAAGTAGTCATGTACGCCTTTCAGTGAGAGCATGGGTGAAAGTTAGAGTCCGGAGATGCAGGGAGAATCTATCTGCGAAACCATCCCGACTCATATTAACAGCTCCACAAGAAATTAGTGTTGTGCCTGCTTTTTTCTCTCAAGTCCATGGTAGAAGAGATGCTACTATCTGTCACACTTGAAGGGCCGTGTTCCTGTTCCACGGCATAGATTCTGGTAAGATCGTTTCATTTTACTTTCATCATGGATGTATTGTAATTACAACTGTTTATGCGAGAGGGGCTACAACCTTTCGGGGATAACTTTAACATAGGGTCTCAGTGAGGCTCCTTTTTGTATCTAGGATTCAAGGGTTAATATCTCCTGAGGGGGGTTATTGAACAGGGGGTTTATAATCATGTTTATGTGATTCTGTCTGCTACTGTGTAGTGTTGCTTCGGCTCATGGCTATTTTGGAACTTAACGGCCTATGACCGTGTGGCGACGGAGAAATCCTGGTCCGCTGGTGTCTGGTTCTCTGGAGGTGGTGAGTGCCCCAGCCATTGGGGGTGTAAGGTGCCGTTTAGATTTTTCTTATTGGTCCATTTTTCTCCAACATAGGTGTGTCCGGTCCACTGCGTCATCCTTACTTGTGGGATATTCTCTTCCCCAACAGGAAATGGCAAAGAGCCCAGCAAAGCTGGTCACATGATCCCTCCTAGGCTCCGCCTACCCCAGTCATTCTCTTTGCCGTTGCACCGGCAACATCTCCACGGAGATGGTTAAGAGTTTTTTGGTGTTTAAATGTAGTTTTTATTCTTCAATCAAGTGTTTGTTATTTTAAAATAGTGCTGGTATGTACTATTTACTCTGAAACAGAAAAGAGATGAAGATTTCTGTTTGTAAGAGGAAGATGATTTTAGCAAACGTTACTAAAATCGATTGCTGTTTCCACACAGGACTGTTGAGATGAAGTAACTTCAGTTGGGGGAAGCAGTTGGCAGACTTTTCTGCCTGAGGTATGACTGGCCACATTTCTAACAAGACTTTGTAATGCTGGAAGGCTGTCATTTTCCCTATGGGGACCGGTAAGCCATTTTCTTAGATTAAGTAAAAGAATAAAGGGCTTTATAAGGGCTTAAAAAACTGGTAGACAATTTTCTGGGGCTAAAACGATTACTTTGCTAAGCATATTTGGCTGATTATAACTCTTTATAGTTATTATAATCTTGGGGATTGTTGTTAAAAAACGGCAGGCACTGTATGGACACCTTTTTCAGATGGGGGCCTTCTCTAGTCATAGGCAGAGCCTCATTTTCGCGCCACTAATGCACAGTTGTTTTTGGAAAGCAAGGCATGCAGATGCATGTGTGAGGAGCTAAGAACCACTGAAAAAGCTTATAGAAGGCGTCATTTGGTATCGTATTCCCCTCTGGGCTTGGTTGGGTCTCAGCAAAGCAGATACCTGGGACTGTATAGGGGTTAAATGTAAAAACGGCTCCGGTTCCGTTATTTTAAGGGTTAAAGCTTTCAAATTTGGTGTGCAATACTTTTAAGGCTTTAAGACACTGTGGTGAAATTTTGGTGAATTTTGAACAATTCCTTCATGCTTTTTCGCATATTCAGTAATAAAGTGTGTTCTGTTTAAAATTTAAAGTGACAGTAACGGTTTTATTTTAAAACGTTTTTTGTGCTTTGTTGACAAGTTTAAGCCTGTTTAACATGTCTGAACCATCAGATAAGCGATGTTCTATATGTATGAAAGCCAATGTGTCTCCCCATTTAAATATATGTGATAATTGTGACATAGTGTCCAAACAAAGTAGGGACAATGATGCCACAGATAATAATATTGCCCAAGATGATTCTTCAAATGAGGGGAGTAAGCATGGTACTGCATCATCCCCTTCTGTGTCTACACCAGTTTTGCCCACACAAGAGGCCCCTAGTACATCTAGTGCGCCAATACTTATTACCATGCAACAATTAACGGCTGTTATGGATAATTCTATTGCTAATATTTTATCTAAAATGCCTACTTATCAGAGAAAGCGCGATTGCTCTGTTTTAAACACTGAAGAGCAAGAGGACGCTGATGATAACGTTTCTGACATACCCTCACACCAATCTGAAGGGGCCAGGAGGGAGGTTTTGTCTGAGGGAGAAATTTCAGATTCAGGAAAAATTTCTCAACAAGCTGAACCTGATGTTGTAACATTTAAATTTAAATTAGAACATCTCCGCACACTGCTTAAGGAGGTATTATCTACTCTGGATGATTGTGACAATTTGGTCATTCCAGAGAAATTATGTAAGATGGACAAGTTCCTAGAGGTTCCGGTGCCCCCCGATGCTTTTCCTATACCCAAGCGGGTGGCGGACATAGTAAATAAGGAGTGGGAAAGGCCCGGCATACCTTTTGTTCCTCCCCCTATATTTAAGAAATTATTTCCTATAGTCGACCCCAGAAAGGACTTATGGCAGACAGTCCCTAAGGTCGAGGGGGCGGTCTCTACTCTAAACAAACGCACTACTATTCCCATAGAAGATAGTTGTGCTTTCAAAGATCCTATGGATAAAAAACTAGAGGGTTTGCTTAAAAAGATGTTTGTTCAGCAAGGTTACCTTCTACAACCAATTTCATGCATTATTCCTGTCACTACGGCAGCGTGTTTCTGGTTCGAAGAACTAGAAAAGTCACTCAATAAAGAATCTTCGTATGAGGAGGTTATGGACAGAGTTCAAGCACTTAAATTGGCTAACTCTTTTATTCTAGATGCCGCTTTGCAATTAGCTAGATTAGCGGCGAAAAATTCAGGGTTTGCTATCGTGGCGCGCAGAGCGCTTTGGCTAAAGTCTTGGTCAGCGGATGTGTCTTCCAAGACAAAATTGCTTAACATCCCTTTCAAGGGTAAAACACTGTTTGGTCCTGATTTGAAAGAGATTATTTCAGACATCACCGGGGGAAAGGGCCACGCCCTTCCTCAGGATAGGTCTTTTAAGGCTAAAAATAAGCCTAATTTTCGTCCCTTTCGCAGAAACGGACCAGCCTCTACTTCTACATCCTCTAAGCAAGAGGGTAATACTTCTCAACCCAAACCAGCCTGGAGACCGATGCAAGGCTGGAACAAGGGTAAGCAGGCCAAGAAGCCTTCCACTGCTACCAAAACAGCATGAAGGGATGGCCCCCGATCCGGGACCGGATCTGGTGGGGGGTAGACTTTCTCTCTTTGCTCAGGCCTGGGCAAGAGATGTTCAGGATCCTTGGGCACTAGAAATAGTTTCTCAAGGTTATCTCCTGGAATTCAAGGAACTACCCCCAAGGGGAAGGTTCCACAGGTCTCAATTATCTTCAAACCAAATAAAAAGACAGGCATTCTTACATTGTGTAGAAGACCTGTTAAAGATGGGAGTAATTCATCCAGTTCCAATAGGAGAACAAGGGATGGGGTTTTACTCCAACCTGTTCATAGTTCCCAAAAAAGAGGGAACATTCAGACCAATTTTAGATCTCAAGATCCTAAACAAATTTCTCAGGGTTCCATCGTTCAAAATGGAAACCATTCGAACGATCCTTCCTACCATCCAGGAAGGTCAATTTATGACCACAGTGGATTTAAAGGATGCGTACCTACATATTCCTATCCACAAGGAACATCATCAGTTCCTAAGGTTCGCTTTTCTGGACAAGCATTACCAGTTTGTGGCACTTCCATTCGGATTAGCCACTGCTCCGAGAATTTTCACAAAGGTACTAGGGTCCCTTCTAGCGGTTCTAAGACCAAGGGGCATTGCAGTAGTACCGTACTTGGACGACATCCTGATTCAAGCGTCGTCTCTGTCAAAAGCAAAGGCTCATATGGACATCGTCCTAGCCTTTCTCAGATCTCACGGATGGAAAGTGAATATAGAAAAAAGTTCTCTTTCCCCGGCAACAAGAGTTCCCTTCTTGGGAACAATAATAGACTCCTTAGAAATGAGGATTTTTCTGACAGAGGTCAGAAAATCAAAACTTCTAAGCTCTTGTCAAGTACTTCATTCTGTTCTTCGTCCTTCCATAGCGCAGTGCATGGAAGTAATAGGATTGATGGTTGCAGCAATGGACATAGTTCCTTTTGCACAAATTCATCTAAGACCATTACAACTGTGCATGCTCAGACAGTGGAATGGGGATTATACAGACTTGTCTCCGACGATTCAAGTAGATCAGAGGACCAGAGATTCACTCCGTTGGTGGCTGATCCTGGACAACCTGTCACAGGGAATGAGCTTCCGCAGACCAGAGTGGGTCATTGTCACGACCGACGCCAGTCTGGTGGGCTGGGGCGCGGTCTGGGAACCCCTGAAAGCTCAGGGTCTATGGTCTCGGGAAGAATCTCTTCTCCCGATAAACATTCTGGAACTGAGAGCGATATTCAATGCTCTCAAAGCTTGGCCTCATCTAGCAAAGGCCAAATTCATAAGGTTTCAATCAGACAACATGACGACAGTTGCATATATCAACCATCAGGGGGGAACAAGGAGTTCTCTGGCGATGGAGGAAGTGACCAAGATAATTCAATGGGCGGAGGATCACTCCTGCCACTTGTCTGCAATCCACATCCCAGGAGTGGAAAATTGGGAAGCGGATTTTCTGAGTCGTCAGACATTCCATCCGGGGGAGTGGGAACTCCATCCGGAAATCTTTGCCCAAATAACTCGATTATGGGGCATTCCAGACATGGATATGACGGCCTCTCGTCAGAACTTCAAGGTTCCTTGTTACGGGTCCAGATCCAGGGATCCCAAGGCGACTCTAGTAGATGCACTAGTAGCACCTTGGACCTTCAACCTAGCTTATGTATTCCCACCGTTTCCTCTCATTCCCAGGCTGGTAGCCAGGATCAATCAGGAGAGGGCTTCGGTGATCTTGATAGCTCCTGCGTGGCCACGCAGGACTTGGTATGCAGACCTGGTGAATATGTCATCGGCTCCACCATGGAAGCTACCTTTGAGACAGGACCTTCTTGTTCAAGGTCCATTCGAACATCCGAATCTGGTTTCCCTCCAAATGACTGCTTGGAGATTGAACGCCTGATTTTATCAAAGCGTGGGTTTTCAGATTCTGTAATAGATACTCTGATTCAGGCTAGAAAGCCTGTAACTAGAAAAATTTACCATAAGATATGGAAAAAATATATCTGTTGGTGTGAATCTAAAGGATTCCCATGGAACAAGATAAAAATTCCTAAGATTCTATCCTTTCTACAAGAAGGTTTGGAGAAAGGATTATCTGCAAGTTCTCTCTGCGTTATCTGTTTTACTTCACAAAAGGCTGGCAGCTGTGCCAGACGTTCAAGCGTTTGTTCAGGCTCTGGTTAGAATCAAGCCTGTTTACAGACCTTTGACTCCTCCTTGGAGTCTTAATCTAGTTCTTTCAGTTCTTCAAGGGGTTCCGTTTGAACCCTTACATTCCGTAGATATTAAGTTATTATCTTGGAAAGTTTTGTTTTTGGTTGCAATTTCTTCTGCTAGAAGAGTTTCTGAGTTATCTGCTCTGCAGTGTTCTCCGCCCTATCTGGTGTTCCATGCAGATAAGGTGGTTTTGCGTACTAAGCCTGGTTTTCTTCCGAAAGTTGTTTCCAACAAAAATATTAACCAGGAGATAGTTGTACCTTCTTTGTGTCCGAATCCAGTTTCAAAGAAGGAACGTTTGTTACACAATTTGGACGTAGTCCGTGCTCTAAAATTCTATTTAGAGGCCACTAAAGATTTCAGACAAACATCTTCTTTGTTTGTTGTTTATTCTGGTAAAAGGAGAGGTCAAAAAGCAACTTCTACCTCTCTTTCTTTTTGGCTTAAAAGCATTATCCGATTGGCTTATGAGACTGCCGGACGGCAGCCTCCTGAAAGAATCACAGCTCATTCCACTAGGGCTGTGGCTTCCACATGGGCCTTCAAGAACGAGGCTTCTGTTGATCAGATATGTAAGGCAGCGACTTGGTCTTCACTGCACACTTTTGCCAAATTTTACAAATTTGATACTTTTGCTTCTTCGGAGGCTATTTTTGGGAGAAAGGTTTTGCAAGCCGTGGTGCCTTCCATTTAGGTGACCTGATTTGCTCCCTCCCTTCATCCTTGTCCTAAAGCTTTGGTATTGGTTCCCACAAGTAAGGATGACGCCGTGGACCGGACACACCTATGTTGGAGAAAACAGAATTTATGTTTACCTGATAAATTACTTTCTCCAACGGTGTGTCCGGTCCACGGCTCGCCCTGGTTTTTTTAATCAGGTCTGTTGAATTATTTTTTCTAACTACAGTCACCACGGTATCATATGGTTTCTCCTATGCATATTTCCTCCTGTACGTCGGTCGAATGACTGGGGTAGGCGGAGCCTAGGAGGGATCATGTGACCAGCTTTGCTGGGCTCTTTGCCATTTCCTGTTGGGGAAGAGAATATCCCACAAGTAAGGATGACGCTGTGGACCGGACACACCGTTGGAGAAAGTAATTTATCAGGTAAACATAAATTCTGTTTTTATTCAGTGTCCCAGTTATGGAGGATTCTGCTTTTTTTTTTTTTAAAGACGGATGTCTCTGATTCAGACTCTACTTCTTGCGAAGAATATAAATTGACCCGGGTGATACATGCCCATCAGTTATGTTCCGAATGTCATTTAGAGTGCTCTGTTCCTTGGGATCGGGGAATCGGGTGCCCACTGAGCCATCCGCCTCTGGGGATTCTTTTTCCCACAAGACGAGTTCCCTAACACCAACTCTTACTACGCATGCAAGTAACCCAAACGCTACTTATCCTTCTATGGAGTGTGGCCTGTTGCCCCCCGGAGGTTACGACACGGTTCCGCATGGCCATATTTTTGGCGCTGGCGCACCTGCACCTCACCTCTCGGGAGTGTGCTTACGACATTGTCTGTGTTCTGTTAACCGGGGCTAGTCAGGCGTGGGATCGCCTGGTCCAGTTCAGCACTCCGGGGGAGCAACTGCCCCTGAGGCCTCAGGGGGTCAACCTTCCCGGCAGAGGTATGTTGCACCTTTCGTTATAGACTGGCGCGCCTTCGTGTTCTACTAAGGCACGTTTTTGGAGCTGCTGGATCCCAATCTTAATGGGTCTGGGGATTCTAACTCTTAATCTTCGACTGACTTGCATGCATAGACATAAGGGGATGAAGTAATCTTATAGTCTTTGTTATTTGTGTATCCTGTTCCAGTTCAGAGCTTGGAAGTCTCGGTCACCTGTTGGGTTGCTCCTGTGGGGCTGTCCGTTCTTCCTGGGCGATAACCTACGGGTTGCCTTCTCTATTATCTTCATCCGGTGAGGATGATTTCTATTTGGTCTAAAGCTCAGGTTGTGGTGTGATGTTTTCTTTGGGAACTTTCTTCTCTGGAATTGATACTGGGGATTTTTGTCGTTGCACTGTTTACAAAAGTCTGTCTGATCTTTATCCCTCCATCTCGAGGGAGACTCTATGTGGCCTTGACAGTGCTGGGGCCCTTGGTTTCAGACTGGTCCTGACTGGTTACAAATCCTTCTGTCTTTGAGGCCTAGTTCAGACACGTGGCGCCTTTTTATGTCCGGTTGGTCCGATGAGGGCGCCTAGTGATCACAATATGATTTGTGTTGTTTTCTTGTTTTATTTTACAAGCTTCAACTAGCATCCTGAGAGGACTTGAGGGTCCGTGGTTGCTTAGGGGCATGTTCAGTCCTCATTCGCCTTTCAATCTAGTGGGCCGGGACTCCGTTGAGATCTGCGGCGACATGCTCAGTCATTTCCGATTTTTCCGGGAACTAAAGTGTTCCTTCCCGTTGTGGGTTGGAGGCTTGGAGGATTTAGGTGCTTCATACCGCCGTTCTTACGGTTTTGCCTTTCATGGTCTCTTTGGAAGTGTCCTTTTAGGACTTGTTCCTTTTTAGAGGTTCTCTTCCTTTGGGTCGAGACTTTCTGGACTTCGTCCGTTTTTTCTGGCGGCTATGGCCGCTTAATTAGGAAGCGAAGGCCGTGAGGCTCTGTCTTCCTTCTGGAGTTAGTTGTCTCCATATCAGTGGCGATAGGAGGTGTTGTCTCTTTTTCTAAGCATTTTGCTTAGGGGAGGTTTTTCTGCTTGGGTTCGGAATTTGCAATCTTCTCCCTTGGATGTGGTCCTCTGAAACGTTAATCTGAAAGGATTATGGAGACTAGCCTTTCTTCTACTCTCTTTCGGATGACTGTTCTCGTTATTTCCCTTAGTGTTGCCCTTGGGGCCTATGGGCTCTTGAAGAAATTGTGTGATTTTGTCGCGGCCTAGCACCTTGTTGGGGGGGGGGGGGGGTGTTAACCTCCGGCTAAGGGTGTTCTCTTTCCTTTGTGCTGGGAATTACTAGTGAGTCCTGTACCCGTTCTCCGGATTTCCCAGTTCTCATACCCTGTGAGGTCTGATTGCTTCAGACGGAGTATCTTGTGTTCCCTGGGGGTGTCGTTCGTTCTTAGGACGATTCTGTGTCCAGGATTCTTGTCTTGGATCCTTCTTTGATGTTTAGAGTCTTATGATCCTGTGGACTGGTTCGGGACGACCCAGTTTTTTCAGGGACCCTATGTTGCGACATAGGGAATAGCTCATTGGGCTTGGAAGCAGGAAGGCCAGAGTTCACATCTACTTTCGGTTACTGGTTATCAACTTTAAGGCCTGACTTGTCCTTTGGATGGAGTGTGCTCCTCTTCATGGGGAGTTTTTTCTCTGTGGGGTCAACATTGGTGTCTAGATGATTTTTTTATTCGGTTCGTGCTTTGATCATACTAAGGCTTCATGTCTTGTGGACATGTACGCTGTTCTTATCTGTGCCCTTCCCTTTTAAAGGGGATAGTTTATCTTCCTTGTGAGCTGGGGCTCCACGCTCTGGAGGGTCTTTGTCCTGCCCTGTGTGTAGGACAGTGTTAATTTCGTCGACTAAAATGACTATAAAACTAAAGAAATTCTGATGACTAAAATACGACTAAAACTAAAATGACATTTTAGTCCAAAGACTATGACTAAAACTAAATCAAAATGACATTTTAGTCAAAAGACTATGACTAAAACTAAATCAAAATTTGCTGACAAAAACATTTTATGCAAGTTGTTATAATCAATCCATATCTAATTACTGCTCTTTTGTAAAATTTACGAAACTTAATTTTATTAAATTTTAAGATAAATAAAGACATGTTATATGCCACAACAGTTAAATCTGTTAAATCTGTATTGCATGTTCAAACCTTAATACCATAAATAAAAACAGGTTAATAAACCTTTACTCCAGGAGTATATAATGAGTTTGGAAGTTCTAGAGCAGTGCTAATATCGTTGCCGAAACTTTTTCGAATCTGTGAACAATCAATTGATTCTTCCTATAGAAATAAGCATAAACCACAAGTATGGGTTTAAGTTATGCTGTGCCTGTGCTATCTGCAGAAACTTTTTGTTGTGTTGAGTTACTTGATACTTGTTTTAATTATTAACAGAGAACTGTTAAAGGTTTTATATTGGGTAATATGTTCAATTTAGCCAATACAGGTTACAGTTTTTTTTTAAATATATTTTAAAGTTGCACTTCTGTTTTTTTATGAAACTTGGTTTTATTTAATTGTAAGTTTAATAAAGATGTTACATATCACAACGGCTAAATCTGTGTCTATATTGCATGTTTAAACCTTAATACCATAAATATTAACAGGTATTATGTTTACTCCTGGAGTATGTAATCAGTTTGCAAATAATAGAGAAATGCTTAAATAACGCATTACACTTTAACTAAACCCCTTAGATTTTAGTTGACTAAAATCTACTGAAAATTCTGTCGACTAAAACTAGACTAAAACTAAAACAATTCAGATGACTAAAATACGACTAAAACTAAAATGGCATTTTAGTCAAAAGACTAAAACTAAGACTAAATTGAAATTTGCCGTCAAAATTAACACTGGTGTAGGAGGTTGGATCAGGTGGCTTATCTCTGTAAGGGGCAGCATCTGCTGCTCTGTGGGCTCTGTTCCACCTGTTGGAATTTGATCTCTCTACATAGAGACTGTCTAAGAGAGCTGTGACAGGTCTTCCTACGGATCTATTGCACTTTTCTCTGTTCCAGGTCCCAAGGGGTTCTCCTTGGGAGTGCCTTATTTTGGAGGAGCGGATTGGGTTGGCACCCGAGCTCTGTTGGGGTGGGTGAGTTAAGTTTCCCTTTTTTTGCTTTCCATTCCCTGGGGGCTTGTGGTTGGGGTCTTTCTGTCCCCCCTGTCTATCAGATATGTCTGTCGCTTGGGCTGGTCTGGTGTTGAAGCAGGACCTGAGATCTGTTGCTCTGCTAAATTCGTCCTCGGAGTATTCGAGGTACGGTAAGCCTTTTGAGGTTTCTCCTTTTTCCATGTTCAGGATTTGTGGGAAAGACTGGCGGCTCTTAGATAGCCTGCGATATTATCCGCTGGTTAGTGGATACTTGGCAATCTGAAGCATCCTATCTTCAGCTGCTTTCTGCTTGCCCTGCAAGTATTTAAGTTTCAGAGTCAATTTTAGATGACTGCAGCGTTCAGTGTTTTTGCTTCAGGTGGTGTTTGTCAGACCTATCTGAGCTTGCTGCACAAGGTTTTGTTTCTGAATATTTCGGTATTCTGAGCTACCTTTTTGCGACTTGGGACCTTCATCTTCAGTTGCTTTTTAGAGTGTGGTTGCACTGTGTTGGGGGAAGATCCTCTCTGTTTTAGACTCAGGGCGTTATCCTGTGGTTTCTGCTTTTCTGGGGTCTGGGTGTTGTCTCCTTTTTTCTATGAGACTGGTGGGTCTCTGTTGGTCTGGAGTTCCTTATGCTTGCTGGACAGCTAGCTCAGCATTCTAATGCACTGTGGCTACTCTGCACTGTAGCAAACCGAGGGTTTCAAGTCGATCCCCAGCGAGGTCTACTCAGCCTTCCTCCTTTCGAGGTTGATATGATGAGCAGCGCCTTGAGTCCCTTAAGGGGGATTAGACGCGCTTTAAAAGTACATTCATGTTTTCTCTGTGTCTTTCCTTCTCTGTGAAAGATTACGGTAACTTGTTCCCTTTCTTTAGTAAGGGGCATGTTGTTTGGAGACCGACACCTGGGCGATGGTGTCTCCTGGAGTCTGTTGACTCAGTCGAGTCTAGTTCCTGCGGTCTCTAGCAAGGCTTGTGGACTATCTGTGGGTCAGTGTCTTTTTCAAAGTTGTTCTCGGCTTCGGACGAAGCGGGATTGTGTTGGGTAGGGGTTTTCAGGCCTGGTACCCTCCGAATGGGCCGCTTCACTCCCGTTTTTGCATTCAGTGTCCTCTATAGCTTTGGTATTGTTTTCCCAAAAGTAATGAATGCAGCTGTGGACTCTTTCCATTTATGAAGAAAAGCATAAATTATGCTTACCTGATAATTTTCCGGCCGTAATTTTTGTTCTTCTGGCACCTTTTCACCCTGATATTTCTTCTTCTGTTCCTTGTTCCTCGGCAGAACGACTGGGGGATGAGGGGAGTGGGAGGAGTTTTTAAGCCTTTGGCTGGGGTGTCTTTGCCTTCTCCTGGTGGCCAGGTTCTGAATTCCCAAAAGTAATGATTGCCACTGTGGACTCTCTTCATCTGAAGAAAAGAAAATGATTAGGTAAGCATAATTTATGTTTTCCAAAAGGCTTTTGTTTTTGTTGGTGCATTGGGGATGAGCTGTTTTTGATCCTAGGAATGACAAAATGTACAGCTACCCCAATGGAAACAGGCAGGGGTAACTAGCCTTCTAGGGCTAAGACGTGTTCAATCTACTTGAATATGTTTTCGGCATTAAGGAAACTAAGCATTTGTGGTTCATGTTCCATTGCAATTGTTTAATGTGCCAGTGGAGTTTGCAGCCTCTCCAGTTATAGCAGATACCAAATGGAAGTTTAGGGTTCTTTAAAGGTTTTTAGACCCTAGTTTGATTAGATTTTTTTTTTTTTTTTTCTCAGTGATTCTTTTGGCAAAAGGACATTGTTCCTTATAAAAGATGGTATGTTCAAAAGGTATTTTCTTATGGATGTGCTGAAAAAAACACTTCCATGTCAGACTTGTGGAGTTGTGCCCTTCTATATAATCTGTGATATGTATCAATATCAAATAGAAATAGGGTCTGTGATTACGGTATCCAGCCACGTAAGACCTACTCAACTACCTGATCTTGTGATTGGATTTTTGAAATTATTTATGTGAAAAAGTTGTTTTTATTTTTTCACATTGGATTCAGGATTCTCTTTCTCCAACATAGGTGTGTCCGGTCCACGGCGTCATCCTTACTTGTGGGATATTCTCTTCCCCAACAGGAAATGGCAAAGAGCCCAGCAAAGCTGGTCATATGATCCCTCCTAGGCTCCGCCTACCCCAGTCATTCTCTTTGCCGTTGCACAGGCAACATCTCCACGGAGATGGCTAAGAGTTTTTTGGTGTTTAAATGTAGTTTTTATTCTTCAATCAAGTGTTTGTTATTTTAAAATAGTGCTGGTATGTACTATTTACTCTGAAACAGAAAAGAGAAGAAGATTTCTGTTTGTGAGAGGAAGATGATTTTAGCAAACGTTACTAAAATCGATTGCTGTTTCCACACAGGACTGTTGAGATGAAGTAACTTCAGTTGGGGGAAGCAGTTGGCAGACTTTTCTGCCTGAGGTATGATGGCCACATTTCTAACACGACTTGGTAATGCTGGAAGGCTGTCATTTTCCCTATGGGGACCGGTAAGCCATTTTCTTAGATTAAGTAAAAGAATAAAGGCTTTATAAGGGCTTAAAAAACTGGTAGACATTTTTCTGGGCTAAAACGATTACTTGCTAAGCATATTTGACAGATTATAGCGCTTTATAGTTATTATAATCTTGGGGATTGTTGTTAAAAAACGGCAGGCACTGTATGGACACCTTTTTCAGATGGGGGCCTTCTCTAGTCATAGGCAGAGCCTCATTTTCGCGCCACTAATGCGCAGTTGTTTTTGGAAAGCAAGGCATGCAGATGCATGTGTGAGGAGCTAAGATCCACTGAAAAAGCTTATAGAAGGCGTCATTTGGTATCGTATTCCCCTCTGGGCTTGGTTGGGTCTCAGCAAAGTAGATTCCTGGGACTGTATAGGGGTTAAATGTAAAAACGGCTCCGGTTCCGTTATTTTAAGGGTTAAAGCTTTCAAATTTGGTGTGCAATACTTTTAAGGCTTTAAGACACTGTGGTGAAATTTTGGTGAATTTTGAACAATTGCTTCATACTTTTTCGCATATTCAGTAATAAAGTGTGTTCTGTTTAAAATTTAAAGTGACAGTAACGGTTTAATTTTAAAACGTTTTTTGTGCTTTGTTGACAAGTTTAAGCCTGTTTAACATGTCTGAACCATCAGATAAACAATGTTCTATATGTATGAAAGCCAATGTGTCTCCCCATTTAAATATATGTGATAATTGTGACATGGTGTCCAAACAAAGTAGGGACAATGATGCCACAGATAATAATAGTGCCCAAGATGATTCTTCAGATGAGGGGAGTAAGCATGGTACTGCATCACCCCCTTCTGTGTCTACACCAGTTTTGCCCACACAAGAGGCCCCTAGTACATCTAGTGTGCCAATACTTATTACTATGCAACAATTAACGGCTGTTATGGATAATTCTATTGCAAATATTTTATCTAAAATGCCTACTTATCAAAGAAAGCGCGATTGCTCTGTTTTAAACACTGAAGAGCAAGAGGACGCTGATGATAACGCTTCTGACATACCCTCACACCAATCTGAAGGGGCCAGGAGGGAGGTTTTGTCTGAGGGAGAAATTTCAGATTCAGGGAAAATTTCTCAACAAGCTGAACCTGATGTTGTAACATTTAAATTTAAATTAGAACATCTCCGCGCACTGCTTAAGGAGGTATTATCTACTCTGGATGATTGTGACAATTTGGTCATTCCAGAGAAATTATGTAAGATGGACAAGTTCCTAGAGGTTCCGGTGCCCCCCGATGTTTTTCCTATACCCAAGCGGGTGGCGGACATAGTAAACAAGGAATGGGAAAGGCCCGGCATACCTTTTGTGCCTCCCCCTATATTTAAGAAATTATTTCCTATAGTCGACCCCAGAAAGGACTTATGGCAGACAGTCCCTAAGGTCGAGGGGGCGGTCTCTACTCTAAACAAACGCACTACTATTCCCATAGAAGATAGTTGTGCTTTTAAAGATCCTATGGATAAAAAATTAGAGGGTTTGCTTAAAAGAATGTTTGTTCAGCAAGGTTACCTTCTTCAACCAATTTCATGCATTGTTCCTGTCACTACGGCAGCGTGTTTCTGGTTCGAAGAACTAGAAAAGTCGCTCAATAAGGAATCTTCGTATGAGGAGGTTATGGACAGAGTTCATGCACTTAAATTGGCTAACTCTTTTATTCTAGATGCCGCTTTGCAATTAGCGAGATTAGCGGCGAAAAATTCAGGGTTTACTATCGTGGCGCGCAGAGCGCTCTGGCTGAAGTCTTGGTCAGCGGATGTGTCTTCCAAGACAAAATTGCTTAACATCCCTTTCAAGGGCAAAACACTGTTTGGGCCTGATTTGAAAGAGATTATTTCAGACATCACCGGAGGAAAGGGCCACGCCCTTCCTCAGGATAGGTCTTTTAAGGCTAGAAATAAGCCTAATTTTCGTCCCTTTCGCAGAAACGGACCAGCCTCTACTTCTACATCCTCTAAGCAAGAGGGTAATACTTCTCAACCCAAACCAGCCTGGAGACCGATGCAAGGCTGGAACAAGGGTAAGCAGGCCAAGAAGCCTGCCACTGCTACCAAAACAGCATGAAGGGATGGCCCCCGATCCGGGACCGGATCTGGTGGGGGGCAGACTTTCTCTCTTTGCTCAGGCCTGGGCAAGAGATGTTCAGGATCCTTGGGCACTAGAAATGGTTTCTCAAGGTTATCTCCTGGAATTCAAGGAACTACCCCCAAGGGGAAGGTTCCACAGGTCTCAATTATCTTCAAACCAAATAAAAAGACAGGCATTCTTACATTGTGTAGAAGACCTGTTAAGGATGGGAGTAATTCATCCAGTTCCAATAAGAGAACAAGGGATGGGGTTTTACTCCAACCTGTTCATAGTTCCCAAAAAAGAGGGAACGTTCAGACCAATTCTAGATCTCAAGATCCTAAACAAATTTCTCAGGGTTCCATCGTTCAAAATGGAAACCATTCGAACGATCCTTCCTACCATCCAGGAAGGTCAATTCATGACCACGGTGGATTTAAAGGATGCGTACCTCCACATTCCTATCCACAAGGAACATCATCAGTTCCTAAGGTTCGCTTTTCTGGACAAGCATTACCAGTTTGTGGCACTTCCATTCGGATTAGCCACTGCTCCGAGAATTTTCACAAAGGTACTAGGGTCCCTTCTAGCGGTTCTAAGACCAAGGGGAATTGCAGTAGTACCGTACTTGGACGACATCCTGATTCAAGCGTCGTCTCTGTCAAAAGCAAAGGCTCATACGGACATCGTCCTAGCCTTTCTCAGATCTCACGGAAGTAAAGTAAACATAGAAAAAAGTTCTCTTTCCCCGTCAACAAGAGTTCCCTTCTTGGGAACAATAATAGACTCCTTAGAAATGAGAATTTTTCTGACAGAGGTCAGAAAATCAAAACTTCTAAGCTCTTGTCAAGTTCTTCATTCTGTTCTTCGTCCTTCCATAGCGCAGTGCATGGAAGTAATAGGATTGATGGTTGCAGCAATGGACATAGTTCCTTTTACACGAATTCATCTAAGACCATTACAACTGTGCATGCTCAGACAGTGGAATGGGGATTATACAGACTTGTCTCCGACGATTCAAGTAGATCAAAGGACCAGAGATTCACTCCGTTGGTGGCTAATCCTGGACAATCTGTCACAGGGAATGAGCTTCCGCAGACCAGAGTGGGTCATTGTCACGACCGACGCCAGTCTGGTGGGCTGGGGCGCGGTCTGGGAACCCCTGAAAGCTCAGGGTCTATGGTCTCGGGAAGAATCTCTTCTCCCGATAAACATTCTGGAACTGAGAGCGATATTCAATGCTCTCAAAGCTTGGCCTCATCTAGCAAAGGCCAAATTCATAAGGTTTCAATCAGACAACATGACGACAGTTGCTTATATCAACCATCAGGGGGGAACAAGGAGTTCCCTGGTGATGGAGGAAGTGACCAAGATAATTCAATGGGCGGAGGATCACTCCTGCCACTTGTCTGCTATCCACATCCCAGGAGTGGAAAATTGGGAAGCGGATTTTCTGAGTCGTCAGACATTCCATCCGGGGGAGTGGGAACTCCACCCGGAAATCTTTGCCCAAATAACTCAATTATGGGGCATTCCAGACATGGATCTGATGGCGTCTCGCCAGAACTTCAAGGTTCCTTGTTACGGGTCCAGATCCAGGGATCCCAAGGCGACTCTAGTAGATGCACTAGTAGCACCTTGGACCTTCACCCTAGCTTATGTTTTCCCACCGTTTCCTCTCATTCCCAGGCTGGTAGCCAGGATCAACCAGGAGAGGGCTTCGGTGATCTTGATAGCCCCTGCGTGGCCACGCAGGACTTGGTATGCAGACCTGGTGAATATGTCATCGGCTCCACCATGGAAGCTACCTTTGAGACAGGACCTTCTTGTTCAAGGTCCATTCGAACATCCGAATCTGGTTTCTCTCCAACTGACTGCTTGGAGATTGAACGCTTGATTTTATCAAAGCGTGGGTTTTCAGATTCTGTAATAGATACTCTTATTCAGGCTAGAAAGCCTGTAACTAGAAAGATTTACCATAAGATATGGAAAAAATATATCTATTGGTGTGAATCTAAAGGATTCCCATGGAACAAGATAAAAATTCCTAGGATTTTATCCTTTCTACAAGAGGGTTTGGAGAAGGGATTATCTGGAAGGGACAGATTTCTGCGTTATCTGTTTTACTTCACAAAAGGCTGGCAGCTGTGCCAGACGTTCAGGCGTTTGTTCAGGCTCTGGTTAGAATCAAGCCTGTTTACAGACCTTTGACTCCTCCCTGGAGTCTCAATCTAGTTCTTTCAGTTCTTCAAGGGGTTCCGTTTGAACCCTTACATTCCGTAGATATTAAGTTATTATCTTGGAAAGTTTTGTTTTTGGTTGCAATTTCTTCTGCTAGAAGAGTTTCAGAGTTATCTGCTCTGCAGTGTTCTCCGCCCTATCTGGTGTTCCATGCAGATAAGGTGGTTTTGCGTACTAAGCCTGGTTTTCTTCCGAAAGTTGTTTCCAACAAGAATATTAACCAGGAGATAGTTGTACCTTCTTTGTGCCCGAATCCAGTTTCAAAGAAGGAACGTTTGTTACACAATTTGGACGTAGTCCGTGCTCTAAAATTCTATTTAGAGGCCACTAAAGATTTCAGACAAACTTCTTCTTTGTTTGTTGTTTATTCTGGTAAAAGGAGAGGTCAAAAAGCAACTTCTACCTCTCTTTCTTTTTGGCTTAAAAGCATTATCCGTTTGGCTTATGGGACTGCCGGACGGCAGCCTCCTGAAAGAATCACAGCTCACTCCACTAGGGCTGTGGCTTCCACATGGGCCTTCAAGAACGAAGCTTCTGTTGACCAGATATGTAAGGCAGCGACTTGGTCTTCACTGCACACTTTTGCCAAATTTTACAAATTTGATACTTTTGCTTCTTCAGAGGCTATTTTTGGGAGAAAGTTTTGCAAGCCGTGGTGCCTTCCATTTAGGTGAACCTGATTTGCTCCCTCCCTTCATCCGTGTCCTAAAGCTTTGGGTATTGGTTCCCAAAAGTAAGGATGACGCCGTGGACCGGGACACACCTATGTTGGAGAAAACAGAATTTATGCTTACCTGATAAATTACTTTCTCCAACGGTGTGTCCGGTCCACGGCCCCGCCCTGGTTTTTTTTAATCAGGTCTGATGAATTATTTTCTCTAACTACAGTCACCACGGTATCATGTGGTTTCTCCTATGCATATTTCCTCCTGTACGTCGGTCGAATGACTGGGGTAGGCGGAGCCTAGGAGGGATCATATGACCAGCTTTGCTGGGCTCTTTGCCATTTCCCTGTTGGGGAAGAGAATATCCCACAAGTAAGGATGACGCCGTGGACCGACACACCGTTGGAGAAAGTAATTTATCAGGTAAGCATAAATTCTGTTTTTTTTCATTATTACAGTTATCTATATCAGCCAGTGATCATTAAATCAGCAATATTAAATATGAGTAGGCTTGTTTCATCGTAGATTTAATCTAAATTTAAACACTTGTCTACAAACAATTGGTAGTACCAGTGGTAATGGTACTATTGCTGCTTGATGAGGGAGTATCTGGCTTAATACTGTAATAGATTTGGTTAGTCAATTAACCACTTTTGGGTCTTACTGCTCTGTGATGTACAGTACTTGTGCAAATTTTCGGTATGGCTAAAATATGTATGGATTTTGTTTCCTATGGATAAAGACTTTGCCATGTTTACACTGTTGCCGATAATTGTAAAGTGCTAAAAATGCCTCAAAATCCTGCATTGCCTACCATTTTACACCTGTTTTACATACTTTTGCATACATTTTACCAGCTTGTGGAAAACTTGTCAGATTTGAAGCATGAATCAACCATTGTAACTGTACAACACATAAATACTTTTGTATAGTCCTTTGTTAGTGGGCAGGACTGATATTTACAGTATTTAAAGAGACATGAAACCCAAATTATCCATTCATGATTTAGACAGAGCATGCAATTTTAAACATCTTTCTAATTTAGGAATAGGAACAAAGCAAATTTGATCATAGATGTTAATTGGAAACTTTTTTTTTTTTTTTTAATTTGTTTTTATTGTATGCTCTGTCTGAATCACAAAAGAAAATGTTTGTGTTTTCATATCCCTTTAATACACATAAACATGATATCCCATACAGCGAACAAGATCTATAGAAACTGCAAGAAAACAGAAATTACGCAACATTCAGAAATGGAAGTTAGCAAACCCCTTATTACAATTTTTTATTTTCTGTATTGTAAAGTACAGTATTCTCGTGTTTAGGAACTGGGTTTCTCTCTCTTCATCGTGATCAAAATTTAACTATTTGCCATTCATTCTTGGTTTTTTTTTTTAAACCACTATCTTACATAGAGAGAAGAGGATAGTTGGGGCCATTTTCATTTTAGAGAAAATAATTTCCCACACTGTTCTCGTTTTTTAAATGAGAATTTGCAAAAACGGATAACCATATAAAAATACTTTTAAAGTATAAAATTTTTAACAAATATATAATCATTGTGCAAACATGTTCATTATACCCATCATGCCTAACATTCCTTAGGATGGATTTGGAATGCAAAAATTTAATTTTACGCATGCAAATTATGTTTACCTTAGACAAAGTTTTGGACAATGTTCGGCAGGAGTAAAGCAAAACTTTGTACAGTGTAATTGTGGTGCTAATTCTTGTTTTATTCTTCCAATTGATTTCAGTGTGAGATGCACATTTTACATTTAATCTAAAGGATCCTCTTAAAGGAATTTCTAGATCTCAAAATGGTTAATCCTGCTTCTTTTTGGGAACAGGTCCAATCATTTTATCCTGATCCTTGCATTTGGTCATCCTTGATCTGAAACAATTTTTCAAGGGCTATGCTTATCCCACTGTCACGCCATACATCTGCGACTGCCAGTCTGCAGTAGTTAGAGACCTGTTCTACTTGGTGCAACCTGCTGTGCCTTAATACTTGAGCCTACTTGTTTCTATCTTAATGCAATGTACTACAGTCAGCGTACCCGTTTCTTAGATCCTTTTTGTGTATTGCCTGCACTAACTTCAAATCTGAGCAGCCTTCCATTACTTTTTGCCTGTGGGTGCTTTCTGTTTTGACCTAATATCTGCTCCTCATCACAAATCTGTGCTCTCAGTATTGTTTTTGGTGCTAGGGTTTTAATAGCTATCTCTTAACATTTCACTAGCATTATACTGAATCAAATCTGACAAGCAGAAAACAACCCTCCTTACCTAGAGGGGCCCTGGAGTAGTTGGTTCTTGGAACTTTTTTTGCGTAGAAGTACTGAATTATTGGTTCATTCACAGTGTATGTTACATTACAAAAATTTGCACTGACGGGGCATTGTTAGTGGATCAATTCTAAGGAACAAGGATTTTCTGAAAGAGTGGCTGCTATTGTTCTGCAGTCCCGTAAAGCAGTTATAACTGATGTTCATCAACACATATAACAGATTACCAGTTAGTTCCATGAGATGTCAAGTCTCTACGCTTTCATTTCTTTTTCAATGGAAGATTTCTTTCCATCCTGACGATCATACCTTCTAAGCTTTAGAAAAGACTCCAATTTTAAGCTATTCCATTCTTCCTTGTGATCTAATATTGGTTCTTGAGGTGTTGTAATGCATAAGTTATTGAAGTAATTGACTTTTAAGACACTTCTGGCTTTGTCTTCAGTGAGCTGCCTCATTGCTGGGTGGTCTACATCTTCCTTATTTGATTTTCTTTATGTCTAAAAGTCATTAATTCTTGGAATATTAATTATAAAAACTGTTGCTTCATCCTATTTTAATTCTTATAATAGGGAGTTGGTTTTTTTGGTCATATGTTAATAATAGGAAGGTTGTTCTTAAGAACAAATTTTAAGATAGAACTCTATTAAAACCAATGTGGTTAACACTTCTCATTTTACAGAGAAATGTTATGAGCATTGCCAAAAATAAACATTAAATGTTTGGTTGCAAGTGATTTTCATCTAAGTGTTTTAAGGGAACTTCAGTCAGTACTGGTTGCATCATTAGCTGATCTATTTAAACAATTACTGTTAAGAGAAGTTGTTCTGGATGATTGGAGGCTCGCTGATGTGGGACTTCATACACGCGCAGTAGGATAACTACAGGCCTTTTAGTGTAATGTTGCTAGTAGAAAAATAGAATCTTTCTTGAAGGTAATAATCAGGTGATTAAAACATCACTGTTCTTTCTTCAGAAAGTTCCTGCCAGACTAATTAACCCGATTTAAATAATTATGTAACTACAGTGATAGACAAGGGTGAAGCAGTAGATGCAGCTTCCATAGATTTTAGTAAACCATGTGACACTTTACTACACAACAAACTAAACTATAAACTGGATCGCCTTGGACTATACTTAAAGTAACACTGTACTTTAAAGGGATATAAAACCTAAAATATTTATTTAATGATTCAGATAGAACATGCAATTTTCTTTTCAACTTTTTAAAATGGTATGTTCTGTTTGAATCACAATTTTTTTTTGGGTGGGGGGGTTTACATCCCTTTAATGTGTTGTCCAATTACTTTTTTTAATACCAGCTGCAGAGCATGACACGTGTGGAAAATTGCCCCTTAAGGTTTATTTCAAATATCTTTATTTTGTTTTATTTAAACCACAATCCATTTTTCTTGAGAACATGCTTGTTATCTTATTTTTCTCTGTATAAACAAAGTACTCCTTATTGTATCTCTCTATCTATATATATATATATATATATATATATATATATATATATATATATATATATATATATATATATATATATATCCAAAACACCGGATCTTGCCCACAGAGGAAAACTGCCTGGGTGCAACTTTGTAAAGAATAATACCCAGAAAAATGCACTCTCAGGTCTTTCACAAACAAGTTACTTTTATTCCTGTAACGTTTTCGGAGGTCTTGCCTCCTTCATCAGCATAGTTGAAATACAATCAAATCAATACTTAAATAGTGACATACTCACTCAAAACCACTTCAAACAATTACACTCACTGGCGCCAAAACATCGGTGTTGGACCGCATACTGCATTCCAATAGCACTATGTACCGGAAGGCGCCACTATACTTCCGGTTGTCAAATCTTAGCCCATAATCACTCGGCTTCAAAGAAAATTAACAAACTAACTATAAAAAAATAATGTGATGTATTATATGTTCTAAGTACAATTAAATTTAAAGGTACTGTGCAAAACAAGTGTATATGTGCAGTGAATATTTAACATAACAGCCGCTCATTGTCATGGCAACGCAAAAACAATGTACCCCTGTCTTAATGCAGGGACAAAATACTAAATCTACCGATCCTCAAAAATGTATCAGAGTATATCTATATCGGTATTGTGACCCGCTAAATCACATATACATCTATTATCTATAAATGCAATTAGAGGATAAGTTAATCTTGGGATCTGCTTCTCAAGGAAGCAAGATAATACGCTGCAATGTATAAGCCTCACTTTGTTACATTGTGTAGCAGACACAAGGCTACCCTACATCTTATTTTTTTATTTTCAATATCAAGTGTTGGAATTGAATTGTTTAACTGTGATGTACTGCCCTTAAAGTGTGTATAGCATTTATGTTCAAACCAAATGTTAGTGATTTCCCTGTTAACTCGGACTGATTAAATGCATGCCCCTCACTCAGTTGGGCTATAAAAAGGAAAACACTCTCAACATGGTACCCCCCTTTTTTGGGGGGTCTTGGGGGAAAAAAATGCATCATTATTATCCCTTTATTATAAGGGGGCTATACATTATAAGCATACTCTACTTCCATACTGAAGCTAACAACGCTCCCATTCTATCGCCACTCTGGATACCAATCACACAAAGTGTATGTGAACATACAACTAAGAAGATCCAAAAGAACATATAAAAACAATTGTTATAAAGGTCCTTCTATTCACTGCTATAGTCCCCCTAAGAAAGTGATTCCGCTCTAAAAGTCCAAAGTTCACATACATAGAATACCAGGAGCACCAAATTATTTTGTCTCCTCAAAATTGCTTGCTCTTTAGTTTCTTTTATGTATTCTTCAGTAACTGTGGTCTCAATCTCCTCTCATGGGTTGACATGGCCTGTAGATCAAATGCCATATATGCACTGTATTCCCATGGAAAAATAGCGATCCATATGCTATTCTTGCTGTGGTATTCCTTATTGGTCCTCGTCGGGTAATGTCTTTACCTTCTTTAGAAATATTAGGACCAAGTCCCCACACTGTGGATTACTATCCAAATTCTAGTATTGTGTAATGACCTGTAGGCTCTGTGTGTTAAAGAACTGGTAACTCCAAGGTACCACTACCTGACTTCCACACAGGTATTAGAAATACCAAAGCCTCCTATACCTGGTGCTGTATGCCAACATGGTTAGGCGGTCCCCTATGTCAGGGCACACCCACCATATGGCCCACAGAGTCATGGTGGTCTAGGTACCGTACCCTGAGATTGTGTCACACCTTGCAGCCACATTACATCAACGCCTTGAAATCCGGAGTGGTGTTGAGCCCACCTGGGTGTATTGTACCCAGTCGGTACATCCACTGAGCCTCCCTTTGTAGGAGTATTTTGCTTCTATCACCTCCCCTATCCATTGGAAAAAAGTCAAACTATATATGTTAAAAAAAATATCACCAGACAACGAGGGGGAAGTTATGCCGACTAACTCTCCTCACGTGTCAGTACCTTCGCCTCCCGCTCAGGAGGTGCGTGATATTGTGGCGCCAAGTACATCAGGGCGGCCCATACAAATCACTTTGCAAGACATGGCTAATGTTATGACTGAAGTACTATCTAAATTTCCAGAATTAAGAGGTAAACGCGATCACTCTGGAGTAAGAACAGAGTGCGCTGATAATAATAGAGCCATGTCTGATACTGCGTCACAATTTGCAGAACATGAGGACGGAGAGCTTCATTCTGTGGGTGACGGATCTGATCCAAGTAAACTGGATTCAGACATTTCAAATTTTAAATTTAAGCTTGAGAACCTCCGTGTATTACTAGGGGAGGTATTGGCGGCTCTGAATGATTGTAACACGGTTGCAATTCCAGAGAAAGTATGTAGGCTGGATAAATATTTTGCGGTACCGGCGTGTACTGACGTTTTTCCTATACCTAAAAGGCTTACAGAAATTGTTAACAAGGAGTGGGATAGACCCGGTGTGCCTTTTTCACCCCCTCCTATATTTAGAAAAATGTTTCCAATAGACGCCACCACACGGGACCTATGGCAGACGGTCCTAAGGTGGAGGGAGCAGTTTCTACTCTGGCTAAGCGCACCACTATCCCGGTGGAGGATAGCTGTGCTTTTTCAGATCCAATGGATAAAAAGTTAGAGGGTTACCTTAAGAAAATGTTTGTTCAGCAAGGTTTTATATTACAACCCCTTGCATGCATCGCGCCTGTCACTGCTGCGGCGGCATTCTGGTTTGAGTCTCTGGAAGAGACCCTTAGCACAGCTCCATTGGATGAGATTATGAACAAGCTTAAAGCCATTAAGCTAGCTAATTCATTTATTTCTGATGCCGTAGTACACTTAACCAAACTTACGGCTAAGAACTCCGGATTCGCCATTCAAGCGCGTAGAGCGCTGTGGCTTAAATCCTGGTCAGCTGATGTGACTTCTAAATCTAAATTGCTTAATATTCCTTTCAAAGGGCAGACATTATTCGGGCCCGGCTTGAAAGAAATTATCGCTGACATTACTGGAGGTAAGGGCCATGCCCTGCCTCAAGACAGGGCCAAACCAAGGGCTAAACAGTCTAGGAATTCCTCCGCTCCAAGACAGGAAGGAACTGTTGCTCGCTACAGACAGGGCTGGAAACCTAACCAGTCCTGGAACAAGGGCAAGCAGGCCAGAAAACCTGCTGCTGCCCCTAAGACAGCATGAAGTGAGGGCCCCCGATCCGGAAACGGATCTAGTGGGGGGCAGACTTTCTCTCTTCGCCCAGGCTTGGGCAAGAGATGTCCAGGATCCCTGGGCGTTGGAGATCATATCTCAGGGATATCTTCTGGACTTCAAAGCTTCTCCTCCACAAGGGAGATTTCATCTTTCAAGGTTATCAGCAAACCAGATACAGAAAGAGGCGTTTCTACGCTGTGTACAAGACCTCTTACTAATGGGAGTGATCCACCCAGTTCCGCGGTCGGAACACGGGCAAGGATTCTATTCAAATCTGTTTGTGGTTCCCAAAAAAGAGGGAACCTTCAGACCAATCTTGGACTTAAA
The DNA here is from genome assembly GCF_027579735.1 of Bombina bombina. NCBI lineage: Eukaryota > Metazoa > Chordata > Amphibia > Anura > Bombinatoridae > Bombina > Bombina bombina. The sequence continues at coordinate 1,358,621,579 of NC_069499.1, read as the reverse complement.
GATCCTAAACAAATTCCTAAGAGTTCCATCGTTCAAAATGGAAACTATTCGAACCATCTTACCCATGATCCAAGATGGTCAGTACATGACCACAGTGGATTTAAAGGATGCCTACCTTCACATACCGATTCACAAGGATCATTACCGGTTTCTAAGATTTGCCTTCCTAAACAGGCATTACCAGTTTGTAGCTCTTCCCTTCGGGTTAGCTACGGCTCCAAGAATCTTTACAAAGGTTCTGGGCTCTCTTCTGGCGGTACTAAGACCGCGAGGCATAGCGGTAGCTCCGTACCTAGACAACATTCTGATACAAGCGTCAAGTTTCCAAACTGCCAAGTCTCATACAGAGTTAGTTCTGGCATTTCTAAGGTCGCATGGGTGGAAGGTGAACGTAGAAAAGAGTTCTCTATTGCCACTCACAAGAGTTCCCTTCTTAGGGACTCTTATAGATTCTGTAGAAATGAAAATTTACCTGACGGAGGACAGGTTATCAAAACTTCTAAATGTTTGCCGTGTCCTTCATTCCATTCAACACCCGTCAGTGGCTCAGTGCATGGAGGTAATCGGCTTAATGGTAGCGGCAATGGACATAGTACCTTTTGCGAGCCTGCATCTCAGACCGCTGCAATTGTGCATGCTAAGTCAGTGGAATGGGGATTACTCAGATTTGTCCCCTCTGCTAAATCTGGATCAAGAGACCAGAGATTCTCTTCTATGGTGGCTTTCTCGGCCACATCTGTCCAAGGGGATGCCCTTCCGCAGGCCAGATTGGACGATTGTAACAACAGACGCCAGCCTTCTAGGTTGGGGCGCAGTCTGGAATTCCCTGAAGGCTCAGGGATCATGGACTCAGGAGGAGAGACTCCTTCCAATAAACATTCTGGAATTAAGAGCAATTTTCAATGCTCTTCTGGCTTGGCCTCAGTTAGCAACTCTGAGGTTCATCAGGTTTCAGTCGGACAACATCACGACTGTGGCTTACATCAACCATCAAGGAGGGACAAGGAGTTCCCTAGCGATGATGGAAGTCTCAAAGATAATTCGCTGGGCAGAGTCTCACTCTTGCCACCTGTCAGCGATCCACATCCCAGGCGTGGAGAACTGGGAGGCGGATTTTCTAAGTCGCCAGACCTTTCATCCGGGGGAGTGGGGACTTCATCCGGAGGTGTTTTCCCAACTGCTTCATCATTGGGGCAAACCAGATCTGGATCTCATGGCATCTCGCCAGAACGCCAAGCTTCCTTGTTACGGATCCAGGTCCAGGGACCCGGGAGCGGTACTGATAGATGCTCTGACAGCACCTTGGGTCTTCAACATGGCTTATGTGTTTCCACCTTTCCCGATGCTTCCTCGATTGATTGCCAGGATCAAACAGGAGAGAGCATCGGTGATTCTAATAGCGCCTGCGTGGCCACGCAGGACCTGGTATGCAGATCTAGTGGACATGTCGTCCTGTCCACCATGGTCTCTGCCTCTGAGACAGGACCTTCTGATTCAGGGTCCTTTCAAACATCCAAATCTAATTTCTCTGAGGCTGACTGCATGGAGATTGAACGCTTGATTCTATCAAAGCGTGGATTCTCGGAGTCAGTGATTGATACCTTAATACAGGCTAGGAAACCTGTTACCAGGAAAATTTACCATAAAATATGGCGTAAATACTTATATTGGTGCGAATGCAAGAGTTACTCATGGAGTAAGGTTAGGATTCCTAGGATATTGTCTTTTCTACAAGAAGGTTTAGAAAAGGGTTTATCTGCTAGTTCGTTAAAGGGACAGATTTCAGCTCTGTCTATCCTTTTACACAAACGTCTGGCAGAAGTTCCAGACGTTCAGGCTTTTTGTCAGGCTTTGGCTAGGATTAAGCCTGTGTTTAAGACTGTTGCTCCGCCGTGGAGCTTAAACTTAGTTCTTAACGTTCTGCAAGGTGTTCCGTTTGAACCCCTTCATTCCATCGATATCAAGCTGTTATCTTGGAAAGTTCTGTTTTTAATGGCTATTTCCTCGGCTCGAAGAGTCTCTGAGTTATCGGCCTTACATTGTGATTCTCCTTATCTGATTTTTCATTCAGCCAAGGTAGTTCTGCGTACTAAACCTGGGTTCTTACCTAAGGTAGTCACTAACAAGAATATCAATCAAGAGATTGTTGTTCCATCATTGTGCCCTAACCCTTCTTCAAAGATGGAACGACTTCTGCACAATCTGGACATCGTCCGTGCCCTGAAATTTTATTTGCAGGCAACTAAAGATTTTCGTCAAACTTCTTCCCTGTTTGTCGTTTATTCTGGACAGAGGAGAGGTCAAAAAGCTTTGGCTACCTCTCTCTCTTTTTGGCTTCGTAGCATAATACGTTTAGCCTATGAGACTGCTGGACAGCAGCCTCCTGAAAGGATTACAGCTCATTCTACTAGAGCTGTGGCTTCCACTTGGGCCTTTAAGAATGAGGCCTCTGTTGAACAGATTTGCAAGGCTGCAACTTGGTCTTCACTTCACACTTTTTCAAAATTTTACAAATTTGACACTTTTGCTTCTTCGGAGGCTGTTTTTGGGAGAAAGGTTCTACAGGCAGTGGTTCCTTCCGTGTAAAGATCCTGCCTGTCCCTCCCGTCATCCGTGTACTTTTAGCTTTGGTATTGGTATCCGATAAGTAATGGATGACCCGTGGACTGACTACACTTAACAGGAGAAAATATAATTTATGCTTACCTGATAAATTCATTTCTCCTGTAGTGTAGTCAGTCCACGGCCCGCCCTGTTTTTTACGGCAGGTCTAAATTTTAATTAAACTCCAGTCACCACTGCACCCTATAGTTTCTCCTTTCTCGTATGGTTTCGGTCGAATGACTGGATATGACGTAGAGGGGAGGAGCTATATAGCAGCTCTGCTTGGGTGATCCTCTTGCACTTCCTGTTAGGGAGGAGATATAATCCCATAAGTAATGGATGACCCGTGGACTGACTACACTACAGGAGAAATGAATTTATCAGGTAAGCATAAATTATATTTTTTGAGGATCGGTAGATTTAGTATTTTGTCCCTGCATTAAGACAGGGGTACATTGTTTTTGCGTTGCCATGACAATGAGCGGCCGTTATGTTAAATATTCACTGCACATATACACTTGTTTTGCACAGTACCTTTAAATTTAATTGTACTTAGAACATATAATACATCACATTATTTTTTTATAGTTAGTTTGTTAATTTTCTTTGAAGCCGAGTGATTATGGGCTAAGATTTGACAACCGGAAGTATAGTGGCGCACAACTTCCGGTACATAGTGCTATTGGAACGCAGTATGCGGTCCAACACCGATGTTTTGGCGCCAGTGAGTGTAATTGTTTGAAGTGGTTTTGAGTGAGTATGTCACTATTTAAGTATTGATTTGATTGTATTTTAACTATGCTGATGAAGGAGGCAAGACCTCCGAAAAAACGTTACAGGAATAAAAGTAACTTGTTTGTGAAAGACCTGAGAGTGCATTTTTTCTGGGTATTATATATATATATATATATATATATATATATATTATAATCACGTTTTGTAATGCGTCCATCGCCAGTTGTGCACGCATCCTCAAAGGAATGTTGGCTGTGCGAGGCAGCCAAAAGAATGTTGGCAGACATTTGGCAAACCCGAAGCCTTAAAAAAAAAAAAAAAAATATGCAACCACCCACACGAAATAACGAAAAAACACGTAACCGTCCGCAAGAAATAAATAGAAAACACGTAACCTCCCGCGCGAAGTATAACGGAAAAAAAACTAACCTCGCTCACAAAGTATTGAAAACACCTAAACCGCAAACCCCCACATCGCAAAATAATAAAGTAATTAACCACTAATCTGCAAAGAACATAATTAAAATATTAACCTCTAAACCGCCAACCCCCCACATGACAATAAACCTAATTAACCTATTAACCCCTAAACCCCCACACCGCAATAAACCTAATTAATCTATTAACCCCTAAACCGCCAAACCCCCCACAGCGCAAATAACTAATTTAATTACTAATCCCCCTAACCTAGCACCCCCTAAATTAAGCCAAATACTAAGTTACACGTAAATAAAAGCTAACATTAAATTACAAAAATAATCTAAAATTACAAAAAATAAAAACCTCTAATTGCAGAAATAAACAATATTATCAAAAATAAAAAAAATTAAACCTAATCCATATGAAAATAAAAAAGTCCCCCCAAAATAAAAACACCCCCTAAACCACAATAAACTACCAATAGCCCTTAAAAGGGCCTTTTGTTGGGCATTGCCCTAAGTTAAACAGCTCTTTTACATTTAAAAAATACTACGTTCCCCCTAATAGTAAAACGCCCCCTCCCACCAAACCCCCGAAATAAAAAAAAATACCACTAAAAAACCTAAACTGCCCATTTGTATGGGTATTGCCCTTAAAAGGGCATTCAGCTCTTTTACAGCCCTTAAAACGGCAATCAGCTCTTTTCCAGCCCATTAATTCCCTAACCTTAAAAAAAAAAATCCTAAAACTAAGCCCCAAATAGGTACTCACCATTCCAGAAGTCCGGGGGAGAAAGTCTTCTTCCAGACGGCTCCATCATCTTCTATCTTTATCTGGTGCGGAGCTGGCTTCCCCGATGCAAGGATCCTCAGCTGTGGGCCTCAACGGCATGGAGGCTCCTCTTCATGCGATCGTCTGTCGCACACTGAAGATTGAATGCAAGGTACCCCATATATCATCCATAGGATGAGAGCTACTTAAATCATATTGGCTTATTTGAACAGCCAATAGGATTTCAGTAGCTCTAATCCTAGTGGTTGATTTCAACATTTCAGCCAATAGGAATTCAAGGTACCCTAAATTGAATGTGGCACCTTGCATTCATTCTTAAGTGTACGACGGACATCGGATGGAGAGGAGCCTCCATGCCACTCAGGAACTCCGCCATTGAGAAAAGCCGCTGAGGATTCACGCATCGAGGAAGACAGCTCCGCACCTTCGTTCCGTGCCGCCTTCGTTTTGGATGAAGATAGAAGATGATGGAGCAGCCTGGAAGAAGAGCTTCTCCACCAGACTTCAGGAACGGTGAGTACCTATTTGGGGCTTAGTCTTAGGCTTTTTTTTTATTTATTTAAGGGCAATGCCCATATATTTTTTATAGGGTTATTAGTTTAGGTTTAAATTTTTTATTTTGGATAGCTTTGTTTATTTTTTTCATTTTATTTTTATTTTTGTTGTTGTGACGTTAGCTTGGGGGTTTGTTTTTGTTTTTAAACATAGACTGCCCTCTGGGTAGGCTTATTGTCTAGTGTGTGTGTGTGTATATATATATATATATATATATAAATACTTCAAATGTATTTAAAGAGACATACAACCTTACATTTTAATAAAAATTTATTTTTACTTCTGTTATCAAATTTACTTCATTTAATTAGTTTAATTTGTTGAAAAGCAGGTAGGTAGTCTTGGGAGAGTGCACATCTCTGGAGAATTATATGGCAGCAGTTTTACAAGAATGATTGTAACAATATTATACATTTTGAGAACATTGTTACCATTCAGTGCTTAAAAGCAAAACTGCTGCCGTATTGTACTCCAGACCCCTTGCACACTACCAGTCTAGGTATTATATACAACAAATAATACAATTCTGGATAACACAAATAAATTGGAAATTTTGGGTTGTGTTTTATGCTCATTTAATGTTATGTCCCTTGAATACTATGCAGCTGTCATAACAAGTAATTGGGTAAACATTAAAGGGGCAGTGTAAATGGGGCAAGTAGCTAATAAGAGTTCACTATATTCCAAGCAGAAACACCCTTTTAAACAGGCTGTGTTGGACACTCAATATCTCTCCCAGGTTAATTTTTGCTGCTCCCAATTCTATATGTAGCTTTTCTATGTTGAATACTGCAGTTTTCATATGTTCAGCCTATGTGATAGTTACAACAGGCAAAACAGGCTATTTCAAATGACAAAAAAAACCAAAGAAGCTATCTGTAAACAATTTATACACTCACACATATTGTAAAATGGATTATTGGGATCACATTTAAAGGCAGAGACATTTACAGTACACTGTCCCTATAAGAAGAGTGTGCTCTTACATATGTTGCTACCTTCTGGTTGTGTATCCTCTTGTGTGTGTGTGTGTGTGTTGTTCCAAGTGTTCTTTATTGCAGTTCATTATCATTTAGCATAAGGCAGAAGTGCGTTATTCTCTTTCCCATTGTTCCAATTTCATTTTCTTAGTAACTGCACTATTTTCTGACATGCCTCTTAATGGAATTCTCTGGCGTTCTTCCCCTTTTATCTGCACTCATTATTCTAGAGCCTTTTTGGATCTCTTCCCATCATACAAGCTTGTGCCTAACAGTTCTGCCCACACCCTTTTGCATGGCTGTCTCTTATTCTTCTGGCTCTCTTCATCCAGGCTGCTGCTCAGGACAGGCCGCCTCCTCCTAATCGGCCACTTCCTGCAGATCCCCTACTGCAACGGGCTCAGGTAACCAAGCCCCTCATAGTGGTGGGTGGTGGACATAGGTTGGTGATGGTGCAATCAGCAGTGGTTTGTATTTGTGATTGGTTGTGGGATGCACTAATCACCTTGCAAGGTTTCCAGATACTGGTGAAAGCAAACTCGCTGGTGAAGGCAAACTAAAAAGTATGTTTTATATAAATAGTGTTATTTTCTTCTGTTAAGTGTGATCAGTCCACGGGTCATCATTACTTCTGGGATATTACTCCTCCCCAACAGGAAGTGCAAGAGGATTCACCCAGCAGAGCTGCATATAGCTCCTCCCCTCTACGTCACTCCCAGTCATTCTCTTGCACCCAACGACTAGATAGGATGTGTGAGAGGACTATGGTGATTATACTTAGTTTTATATCTTCAATCAAAAGTTTGTTATTTTAAAATAGCACCGGAGTGTGTTATTACCTCTCTGGCAGAGTTTGAAGAAGAATCTACCAGAGTTTTGCTATGATTTTAGCCGGAGTAGTTAAGATCATATTGCTGTTCTCGGCCATCTGAGGAGTGAGGTAAACTTCAGATCAGGGGACAGCGGGCAGATGAATCTGCATAGAGGTATGTAGCAGTTTTTATTTTCTGACAATGGAATTGATGAGAAAATCCTGCCATACCGATATAATGTCATGTATGTATACTTTACACTTCAGTATTCTGGGGAATGGTACTTCACTAGAATTACACTGTAAGAAATACATAAAGCTGTTTAATAACTAGAGATTATGTTTAACGTTTTTGCTGGAATGTAAAATCGTTTTCATTTGCTGAGGTACTGTGTGAATAAATGTTTGGGCACTATTTTTCCACTTGGCAGTTGCTTAATCTGTTTTTCTGACAGTTTCTGTTCTCCCTCACTGCTGTGTGTGAGGGGGAGGGGCCGTTTTTTGGCGCTTTTTCTATGCATCAAATATTTCAGTCAGCAACTCATTGTATTCCCTGCATGATCCGGTTCATCTCTACAGAGCTCAGGGGTCTTCAAAACTTATTTTGAGGGAGGTAATTTCTCTCAGCAGAGCTGTGAGAATTGTAGTTTGACTGAGATAAAAAACGTTTATTCTGTAATTTGTTTCCTGCTTTCAGAATTTGTTATCTTTGCTAATGGGATTAAACCTTTGCTAAAGTTGTGTTGTTTACAAGGATTGAGGCTATAACTGTTTCAATTTATTAATTTTCAACTGTCATAGATCTTCTGTGCTTCTTAAAGGCACAGTACATTTTAATATTATTCTAATTGAATTGTATTTCCAAGTTGCAAGTTTATTTGCTAGTGTGTTAAACATGTCTGATTCAGAGGATGATACCTGTGTCATTTGTTGCAATGCCAAAGTGGAGCCCAATAGAAATTTATGTACTAACTGTATTGATGCTACTTTAAATAAAAGTCAATCTGTACAAATTGAACAAATTTCACCAAACAACGAGGGGAGAGTTATGCCGACTAACTCGCCTCACGTGTCAGTACCTACATCTCCCGCTCAGAGGGAGGTGCGTGATATTGTAGCGCCGAGTACATCTGGGCGGCCATTACAAATCACATTACAGGATATGGCTACTGTTATGACTGAGGTTTTGGCTAAATTACCAGAACTAAGAGGTAAGCGTGATCACTCTGGGGTGAGAACAGAGTGCGCTGATAATATTAGGGCCATGTCAGACACTGCGTCACAGGTGGCAGAACATGAGGACGGAGAACTTCATTCTGTGGGTGACGGTTCTGATCCAAACAGACTGGATTCAGATATTTCAAATTTTAAATTTAAACTGGAAAACCTCCGTGTATTACTAGGGGAGGTGTTAGCGGCTCTGAATGATTGTAACACAGTTGCAATACCAGAGAAAATGTGTAGGTTGGATAAATATTTTGCGGTACCGACGAGTACTGAGGTTTTTCCTATACCTAAGAGACTTACTGAAATTTTTACTAAGGAGTGGGATAGACCCGGTGTGCCGTTCTCACCCCCTCCGATATTTAGAAAAATGTTTCCAATAGACGCCGCCACCACAAGGGACTTATGGCAAACGGTCCCTAAGGTGGAGGGAGCAGTTTCTACCTTAGCTAAGCGTACCACTATCCCGGTGGAGGATAGCTGTGCTTTTTCAGATCCAATGGATAAAAAGTTAGAGGGTTACCTTAAGAAAATGTTTGTTCAACAAGGTTTTATATTGCAACCCCTTGCATGCATTGCGCCGATCACGGCTGCAGCGGCATTCTGGATTGAGTCTCTGGAAGAGAACATTGGTTCAGCTACTCTGGACGACATTACGGACAGGCTTAGAGTCCTTAAACTAGCTAATTCATTCATTTCGGAGGCCGTAGTACATCTTACTAAACTTACGGCGAAGAATTCAGGATTCGCCATTCAGGCACGCAGGGCGCTGTGGCTAAAATCCTGGTCAGCTGATGTTACTTCTAAGTCTAAATTGCTTAATATACCTTTCAAAGGGCAGACCTTATTCGGGCCCGGGTTGAAAGAGATTATCGCTGACATTACAGGAGGTAAAGGCCATGCCCTGCCTCAGGACAAAGCCAAAGCCAAGACTAGACAGTCTAATTTTCGTTCCTTTCGTAATTTCAAAGCAGGAGCAGCATCAACTTCCTCTGCACCAAAACAGGAAGGAGCTGTTGCTCGCTACAGACAAGGCTGGAAACCTAACCAGTCCTGGAACAAGGGCAAGCAGACTAGGAAACCTGCTGCTGCCCCTAAAACAGCATGAATTGAGGGCCCCCGATCCGGGATCGGATCTAGTGGGGGGCAGACTTTCTCTCTTCGCCCAGGCTTGGGCAAGAGATGTTCAGGATCCCTGGGCGCTAGAGATAATATCTCAGGGATACCTTCTGGACTTCAAATACTCTCCTCCAAGAGAGAGATTTCATCTGTCAAGATTGTCAACAATCCAGACAAAGAAAGAGGCGTTTCTACGCTGCGTACAAGAGCTCTTGTTAATGGGAGTAATCCATCCAGTTCCACGATCGGAACAGGGACAGGGGTTTTACTCAAATCTGTTTGTGGTTCCCAAAAAAGAGGGAACTTTCAGACCAATCCTGGACTTAAAGATCCTAAACAAATTCCTAAGAGTTCCATCGTTCAAGATGGAGACTATTCGGACAATTTTACCTATGATCCAAGAGGGTCAATACATGACCACTGTAGATTTAAAAGATGCTTACCTTCACATACCGATTCACAAAGATCATTATCGGTACCTAAGGTTTGCCTTCCTAGACAGGCATTACCAGTTTGTGGCTCTTCCATTCGGATTGGCTACAGCTCCAAGAATCTTCACAAAGGTTCTGGGTGCTCTTCTGGCGGTACTAAGACCGCGGGGAATCTCGGTAGCTCCATACCTAGACGACATTCTGATACAAGCTTCAAGCTTTCAAACTGCCAAGTCTCATACAGAGTTAGTGCTGGCATTTCTAAGGTCACATGGATGGAAGGTGAACGAAAAGAAAAGTTCACTCGTTCCACTCACAAGAGTTCCCTTCCTGGGGACTCTTATAGATTCTGTAGAAATGAAGATTTACCTGACAGAGGACAGGCTAACAAGACTTCAAAGTGCTTGCCGCACCCTTCATTCCATTCAACACCCGTCAGTGGCTCAATGCATGGAGGTAATCGGCTTAATGGTAGCGGCAATGGACATAGTACCCTTTGCACGCTTACACCTCAGACCACTGCAACTGTGCATGCTAAGTCAGTGGAATGGGGATTACTCAGACTTATCCCCTTCTCTGAATCTGGATCAAGAGACCAGAAATTCTCTTCTATTGTGGCTTTCTCGGCCACATCTGTCCAGGGGGATGCCATTCAGCAGACCAGACTGGACAATTGTAACAACAGACGCCAGCCTTCTAGGTTGGGGTGCCGTCTGGAATTCTCTGAAGGCTCAGGGACAATGGAGTCAGGAGGAGAGTCTCCTGCCAATAAACATTCTGGAATTGAGAGCAGTTCTCAATGCCCTCCTGGCTTGGCCCCAGTTGACAACTCGGGGGTTCATCAGGTTTCAGTCGGACAACATCACGACTGTAGCTTACATCAACCATCAGGGAGGGACAAGAAGCTCCCTAGCTATGATGGAAGTATCAAAGATAATTTGCTGGGCAGAGTCTCACTCTTGCCACCTGTCAGCAATCCACATCCCGGGAGTGGAGAACTGGGAGGCGGATTTCTTAAGTCGTCAGACTTTTCATCCGGGGGAGTGGGAACTTCATCCGGAGGTCTTTGCCCAAATACTTCGACGTTGGGGCAAACCAGAGATAGATCTCATGGCGTCTCGACAGAACGCCAAGCTTCCTCGTTACGGGTCCAGATCCAGGGATCCAGGAGCAGTCCTGATAGATGCTCTGACAACACCTTGGGACTTCAGGATGGCTTACGTGTTTCCACCCTTCCCGTTGCTTCCTCGATTGATTGCCAGAATCAAACAAGAGAGAGCATCAGTGATTCTAATAGCACCTGCGTGGCCACGCAGGACTTGGTATGCAGACCTGGTGGACATGTCATCCTGTCCACCTTGGTCTCTACCTCTGAAACAGGACCTTCTGATACAGGGTCCCTTCAAACATCAAAATCTAACTTCTCTGAAGCTGACTGCTTGGAAATTGAACGCTTGATTTTATCAAGACGTGGATTTTCTGAGTCAGTTATTGATACCTTAATACAGGCTAGGAAACCTGTTACCAGAAAGATTTACCATAAGATATGGCGTAAATACCTATATTGGTGTGAATCCAAAGGTTACTCTTGGAGTAAGGTTAGGATTCCTAGGATATTGTCTTTTCTACAAGAAGGTTTAGAAAAGGGTTTATCTGCTAGTTCATTAAAGGGACAGATCTCAGCTCTGTCCATTCTGTTACACAAACGTCTGTCAGAAGTTCCTGACGTCCAGGCTTTTTGTCAGGCTTTGGCCAGAATTAAGCCTGTGTTTAAAACTGTTGCTCCACCATGGAGTTTAAACCTTGTTCTTAATGTTTTACAGGGCGTTCCGTTTGAACCCCTTCATTCCATTGATATAAAGTTGTTATCTTGGAAAGTTCTATTTTTAATGGCTATTTCCTCGGCTCGAAGAGTCTCTGAATTATCAGCCTTACATTGTGATTCTCCTTATTTGATTTTTCATTCGGATAAGGTAGTCCTGCGTACTAAACCTGGGTTCTTACCTAAGGTAGTTACTAAAAGGAATATCAATCAAGAGATTGTTGTTCCTTCTTTATGCCCAAATCCTTCTTCAAAGAAGGAACGTCTACTGCACAACCTGGATGTAGTCCGTGCTCAAAAATTTTACTTACAGGCAACTAAGGAATTTCGACAAACGTCTTCTCTGTTTGTCATTTACTCTGGGCAGAGGAGAGGTCAAAAAGCTTCCGCTACCTCTCTTTCTTTTTGGCTTCGTAGCATAATTCGTTTAGCTTATGAGACTGCTGGACAGCAGCCTCCTGAAAGAATTACAGCTCATTCTACTAGAGCTGTGGCTTCCACTTGGGCCTTCAAGAATGAGGCCTCTGTTGAACAGATTTGCAAGGCTGCAACTTGGTCTTCGCTTCATACCTTTTCCAAATTTTACAAATTTGACACTTTTGCTTCATCGGAGGCTATTTTTGGGAGAAAGGTTCTTCAGGCAGTGGTTCCTTCTGTATAAAGAGCCTGCCTATCCCTCCCGTCATCCGTGTACTTTTGCTTTGGTATTGGTATCCCAGAAGTAATGATGACCCGTGGACTGATCACACTTAACAGAAGAAAACATAATTTATGCTTACCTGATAAATTCCTTTCTTCTGTAGTGTGATCAGTCCACGGCCCGCCCTGTTTTTAAGGCAGGTAAATATTTTTTAATTTATACTCCAGTCACCACTTCACCCTTGGCTTTTCCTTTCTCGTTGGTCCTTGGTCGAATGACTGGGAGTGACGTAGAGGGGAGGAGCTATATGCAGCTCTGCTGGGTGAATCCTCTTGCACTTCCTGTTGGGGAGGAGTAATATCCCAGAAGTAATGATGACCCGTGGACTGATCACACTACAGAAGAAAGGAATTTATCAGGTAAGCATAAATTATGTTTTTTTCTGTCTTTAGGACTAATCAGAGCACTTCATACATGTAACATTTATTTAATCAGATCGCTCAGACTTTTTTAGATAAATTGACAGTCACCATGAAAATTGTTATTGTTTAAAAAGATGAATCCATTTATTACCCATTCCCCAGTTTTGCATAACCAACACTGTTATATTAATATACTTTTTACCTCTATGATTACCTGTACCTAAGCCCCTGTCGGCTGCCCCTTATCTCAGTGTTGTTGTTTTTTAGCTTTTACAATCTTGCATTTTATCCAGTTAGTGCCGGTTCTTGTGAATCCATTATCTTTCTCCACTACAGTGAGCACAATGTTATCTATATGGTACAAATTAACTTGTACTGTTTGACTCTAGTGCGAGATAGTAAAAAAGCTTAAAAGGGCCGTCTGCGGGGGCTTAGAAACAGGCAATCTGAGAGGTTTTAACGTTTTTTTGAAAATTATTTTTTTATTGAGGTAAAAAGAAAATGTAACATACAGTAGTCCATCTGCACAGGTAAAATACATAATACAATGCTGTAATAAAAGTTTACAACAGTATATATAGATTGTCTTATTCAAAATCTAATGTTCACTAATAATAGAGAGATAATTATAACAATGAAAAATAACCTGTGGAAAGGTGTGAAAGACCTCTTTTTCTGTGAACCAAACGCTACCAGGTATAGTAAGTCATATAATGAAATGGGTATATAGATTTGGAAAACCTATTGTGGAGGTATATAGAGTGTAAATGGTTCAAAGGTAAAGGAAGATTAGTTACCTCTGATGATTGAGAATCCAAGGGTTAAGTATATATCGAATGTACCTATATGCGAAAATGGGTAGGGGTATGGTTTTTTTGGGGGGATGGGAAAGTCAGTGGACAAGAGCCACTTTTAATTAGGGAGGTGGGGGGTTAGTGTGGTAGAAATATATTATGAAAGCGAGTGTAACTCAAAATGCTGTAAGTTTAATATAACAATGTTGGTTATGCAAAGCTGGGGAATGAGTTGTAAATGCGTTTATCTAGCTTTTTTAAAAATCAATTAGACTGTCCCTTTAACTGTACATGGATTGAACTTTCACATATCATTAGTCAATGTGGAAAACATAGTTGTAAAACTGGTGCTCTTAGGAGTATTTCTTACCCTCATCCTGCATACAGCACCAGTGACAAGAGGATTATATCCTTGATTTATTTTTTATTATTTCATATCTATTAAAATGTACCTATTGCAACACATATATTTTTTATATATTGAGACATCTGACCAATGTGGAGAACTTCTTGTACATCACAGGCCCATTCCAGATACCAAAGGTTTTATTATCAAATCGCTTAACGCAGCATCTCCCGCTTGTTACATAAATGAAGAACTCTTCTAGTCAAGCTTGGGCTTTGTGCATTAGTTATCAAAGGGTGTCAAAGGATGCAATAATCAAATGATACCCATACATTTCCAGAATATGATCTGTGGTTCCCAGTGACAGGCAAGTAATTAATGCATTAAAAGCATTTGAAAATTTAAAATGTAGTTTAAGCTGTTTTATTACAAGATAATAAACATACATAGATGTTCATAATTTAGTGGAAAGAAGGCTCTCTGATTTATTTATGGAACTTGCAAGTTGACGTAACATGAGCCATGGAGGTAAATAGCCTTTGGGAATATGGTGATGACAGACCCATAACAAAATGGAGCTCAGGTCATTCCATGTCAAGGCATTTAATGCAAATTTTCTTGCAATTTCCCACATTTATGATAATATGAGAGAATCTCAAAACTGAAGTTAAAAATCAATTATCTAAACTAGTTTTTAATTTATATATCCACATTTATTAATGTGATTGAATAAACAAAGACAGATTATTCAGAATTTAACAAGTAGAAGCCATGTGAATAGGATTGATTAAGTTAACCGTTCAAGGTCACAATCTCAAAAAATCAAAAATACGATTTATTAAATTTCAGTACAAATACATCACATTACATTGAAACATAACTTTTATTTAAAAATGGCTAAAAGTTATTTGCAATCTTCTTATGTCCTTTAAGTTAAAAACCCTTAAACAGAACTATATATTATTGTTTGTTGGGGCTTAGAGGGTACTAAATAACTTGGGCTTGGGTTTATGTGTAACCTGGTTCGGTATTATAATTCCTCTTTAATATTTTTTTTTTAAATTCCCATTCCAACACTTCTGATTATGCACTTTGATTTTTAATGTTAATAATTTGTTTTTAGTAATAGCTGAGAAATTCTATGAAATTACCCGAAAAACAAATTACCTCCCCAATTTTCCTTATTTTTCCTCTTTGATATTAGTTCTGTTAAAACAAATTAAAAACAGAGATGATAATCCAAAAATTATACCTTGACCTGCGTTTCACATAATGCTTCTCCTCTGAAGAAGCATTATGCCAAACGCGTGTCAGGGGATTCTTGATTCCCACTTACCATCCTATGATTATTGTTCCAATTACTTTTAAATGTTTCAAAACCATTCACTCGGACTTTTTTATATATATATATATATAATTAGCAAATAATTTATCACATTTTGACTTACTTTCAGAAATAGCTAAAAAGAACTCTCCACTTATATTATAAGGCACCCTTGAATGGTGTCTCCAAGGGGTAAATTAAAAATTAAATCAATTTTTTTTTTTTTTACCACGGCCAAAATTATGAACGTAGCAAGTCAAATTGCTATTGTATTGAAATATCATAAACTGAGCCAGATATATATATATATATATATATATATATATATATATATATATATATATATATATATATATATATATACTGTATATAAAGTTACACACTAATGTTAGTGCGGTCCAGTCATATTGCATATCGAGTCCTGCGCTATCATTAGCGTGCCACTTGTAAATCTGGCCCTAAATATGTGAAAATCTAAATTTGACATCCTAAATTGAAAGCGTTATTGAAAACTGAATCATCTGACATGGAATTACCTCATAGGTCTCTTTTTGTATATGGAGATCACATGGGCTTATGAAAGTAAAAAATGAAAGCCTTTCTTATGTGAGATTTATAGGACTATAAGGGACATAGGAGCCTAGGAATATGGATAGTAAGGAACCCTGCTTTTATGAACATATCAGGAACCTAAGAATATGGAGATCAATGATAAATTATATATATATATATATATATATATATATATATATATATATATATATATAGAGAGAGAGAGAGAGAGAGAGAGAGAGAGAGAGAGAGAGAGAGAGAGAGAGAGAGAGAGATGATGATGCAACTGTGAAAGTATTTTGATGACCGAACCTGCAATGTTAATAACAGAGTAATGAATGAGGAAGGTGACTAAAGGCTTATAATATGAAAGTGAGAGGAGCTGGAGAATATGAAGCTGTCTTGAGGATGGTGATAACTAGGTGACAGGTTCTGTGTATGTAGAAGGTAATAGTATGATGAAGTCTGGAGGTAATTGAAAAACTGGTAATTTATAAGTGACAGAGTATTTGCTGTATGTTGGGTAGAAGAACCATGGAAATATGAAATCAACCAAACAGGAAAATGTGGAAGGAACAAAAATAAATAGATAAATGTAAATAGAGTTAAATGAAATATGAAAGTAACCAACCCCTGGTAGCATATAGATTACAAAACCTGGGAAAATATAGGTAATTTGCTTTAACAGGTTAATGGAGGTAACAGAGAAGTCATTCCCCAGCAACAGTGTTGATATAAACCAATATGTCACATAACTTGCCCCAACATTAGAGAGACTAAATATAACCCGGATAAACTGGTTAAAGTAAGTGTGTTGCAGAAGTTTAACTGAATATATTAACGTTTGTGTAGTTTCTATATATATATCTCCACTGACTTAGTATTAAGCTCAAACTTTAACATAAGATTGCACAGATTGGACATTTATTCCATGTGTTATTCTATTTTTGTTAGGATGCTGCTCATGGCAAGCCTCCTCTTCCAAGGAAACCTCTCATCTATGAACCACTGCTGCAGCACCAAGACCCTATCCTCCGTTTGCCAGTATACTTTGACAGTACTGCACCATCACGGTAAGAAATTCAGTACTGCAAATTTGGCAGATAACAAAGCTAGGTTCCCAATAACAAGGTGATACATACTTGCGAGTTCCATCACATCCAAGAATTCATAGCTGCATATAGCTGAATGGAGAAAAGTATTGTAGTAAGCTATCAAGTGCTACAGAGGGGAGAAAAGAAGATGAATGGTGGTAATGCTTTTCTTTCATCAGATTGTGAAAGTCCACGAGCCATCATGTGTGGGAATTCCCCTCCTGACTACTAGGAGGAGGCAAAAGATACCCCAACATACCAGAGCTTTAACTCCCTCCCACTTCCTATGATCCTCAGTAATTTTCTTTTGCCTTCTTGATGAGGAGTGAGGTGAAAGTTGAAGTGCAGATCTACTCATGGTTGAGAGGAGCCCTGTAACCAATCTGAAGCCTATGTTCTCCTTGCAGTAGACAAGGAATTATCAGCCAGGCAGTAAAAGATCTTTTCTCAGTGAGGTGAAATTTGCACTTGTCCACCAATCCCCTGGTCTACAGTGAACTACATATTGTGGGATCCACAGCCCTCCCCAGGTGAAATGTGGATTGTGGACACCAATCCTCTGGGTTGTAGATGCTGTTAATTGCTTAGATCCTTGACATTGTGGTTGCACTGCCTAGGATGGGCTTGCCTACTGGAAGCAAATTGCTGCAGCTGAGGTAAGTACAGTGGAAGTAAGTGCCAACAGGTAAGTTCTTTGCACATTCATAGACCACCAGCTTTTAGTATGAACATGTACACATTCTTCACATAGCCTGGGGACTTATATTTGTACAACATACACCTTATATTAGCAGTTTATGGCACTTTTAAAAAATAATGTTTTTTCTAATGTTACTGTTGCTTTCAATTTACCATGGTCGGTTTAGTGCACTCAGAAGTTTTTATTTTACTTCACCTACACTACATGTCAACGTGTTACCTTTGGGTTGTTGCTTCACCAGTGGCGCTGGAATGCTATGGGTTAACCATTTTAGCTTGCTTATTAGTGTGCCTTTTCTGAGATAATCCTTTCCTGTTCTTGTGTTGCTGTAATATATTCAGCAGGCTCTCAGGACTCGTGGAGGTAGTAAGGTATTCTGATCAACAGAATGTGGTTTCATATTTGGGGTACAAATTTTATTTAACCCTTTATGTACTGTGTTGCTATGTTAAAGGGACACTCAGGTCAAAATAAACTTTTAGGATTCAGATAGAGCATGCCGTTTTAAGACACTTTCCAATTTAATTCCATTATCAATTTTTGCTCTTTTTTTATATTCACACACTCTGGGGATCAAGATCCTACTGAGCATGTGCACAAGCTCACAGGGTATACTAGTCTGTAAATGGCTGTCACATGATACAGGGGGCTGGGAAATAGGAGAAAACATTCTAAAAAATCTACTGCTTACTTGAAATTCAGAGTAGGTGTTATTGCATTGTCTTTTTATTTTGTACTTGTTATTTATGTAATTCTACTGCATTGCGTGGTCATTTTAAGCCTTTGCTCTTTTTCACAGTTTTTCAGCACTTGACAGTACCTTGTTGTTGTTGTTGTTGTTGTTGTTGTTATTAGTTTTTATCTTAAGGCAGTTACATTGTGCCCCTCTGTTGCTTTGGGGTTAACTATGTGTGTGCTTTGTACTGCTTATTTGCTACTTCCTTACTGTTACTATAGAGTAAACTAGTGCAGTTCAGGCCCCTGGTCTGTCAGCTGACCTTTTCGAAGAGAGACGCTCTGAAACTTGAATCCCTTTGTAAGGATTCTCAGGTGTGTGTCCCTCCTGAGCTTTGTACCTCATATGCGGAGTCTATTTCTAACCCTAAACAGGGTTTTACTGTTTTCAGAGTTTGCAAGGGTTTTTACCTTATCAAAGTTGCTCCCAGGAGGGTTCATCTAAACGTTTTTCTATATATTCACTTTACTATTTATTAGATATTAGCTGTTTTGCCGAAAGCAGATTTGAAGGTGGTCCTTCTCTGGCCTGTAGATTATCAGGCCCCTCTAAGCTACCCATTGATAATAGGCTACACAACAAAAGGGTGAGCGCTAATAAATAGCTAGTAATAACCTCAATGATATATGAGCATATAAATACAATTAGAATTGCCAGCAATTTGGCATATTAAAGGAAAGTTCAATTTCAGATTAAGAAGTGTATCTTTCTTCCCAACAATGGCAGCCTCCTCCTCACCAACAATGGTCCAGAGATACTATATAAAAGACAAAACAAAGGGGCGCCTCATGTGTAGTATAATCAAATAAGCACAAAGCCACAGAAAAAAGCCAAATGGGTACTCGCAAGGCTCTGGAGCACACCTATGTGCTTGTAGGGACAGGCTGCAGATTTTATCAGTTGTGACAGCTCACCCACAGAGGATATCAGTCATTAACTGTAGTAGAAAGATAAAACACAGGAAAAGCACCAAATTGTGCAGATCACAAAGGATATGGTGTTTGACTTAGCACAAAGGAAGATTGGGTACTCACATGTTAGATGAGCACACTTATGTGCTAGTAGGAGCAAGCTGGCATATTATGGTAAGGTGCGTCAGCTCACCACCAAGGGACTTTTCCTTAGGATGCAATATCCAAAAGTGGCAGACTTCTGTGTGTTAGGTTCCACTCCAAGCAGGTGCAGGCAGGTAAAATCACTCACAAGTGTATTTTTACAAATTAAAAAAGACTATTTATTAAAAACAAATTAAAATACATGTACAAAGGAGTGAACAAGGGGCATACAGTCGAGCCCCTTGTAAATGCAACGCGTTACTCGGCTCATACGCCATTTCCTCAGGCATATTTTTTACCCTGCTACTGTCCGGCTTTATAGACCTACTATCTAGTGCCAACTAACATTTTTCCTCTCTATCCTAAGGGCGTGTACCCTTAATTGGTAACCTTCAACACCTGTCTGTTTAAGTGTTTAATTGCGAAGGTGTCAGTCTTGTGTATTAAAATAAAACAAAGGCATAAAGTGAAAATCTATACAGCAATTCATATACACCTAATAATTCTAAACAATAATCTCTAAACATGTGGAAACAATGTAATCATGAATATAAAACATTCTTTCACATTCATATTATACAATGTATGATATATTCACAGCAGTTTTCCTACCAAATACAGTTCATCATCAACAACATATTCCAAATTATTTTATATTTAAAAATTTGTAATTCATAATGTATATCCCCAAAATTTTATAGGATGTTAGTTTATTTGCGTGTATGTTAATTTATTTCAACTGTCATTTTTGTTTGCACATTATGCATCGTTTAACAGACCTGGGACACACCCCTTGAAAAGTCTGTTGAATGTTGTTTGTCTTAAGGGAATATAATGTGGACTTGTATGGGGGGTGTTGAGTCTTCCACCTATTTCAAGGAGGTAGATAGCAATAATTTCCTCCATTTCATCATTTGAATAGCTGGAAGACCAACATCCCCTATAGTCAGTTCAGACGTATTAGAAGAAACTGCAGCACTATGGCCTTATATGATAACCAATCTGAAATTCTAATTGAGAGGTTTAAAGAAAAGGGCTATCCGAAAGACTTAGTTATTGACAGCTATATGAAGGCTAGGAATGAAGATAGGAATGTTATCCTTATGCCGGCATCAGAAGAGCATGATATTTCTAAAGATGAGAAACAACCTAAGGGTCCTATATTCATTACACAATACAATTCAGAACACAAACATATTAGAAACAGACATTGGCCTATCATTCTTAAAGACCCTATTCTCAAAAACAGTATAGAAAATAAAAATCCTAAAGTAGTCTTTCGCAGAGCACCCACGCTTAAACAGAAACTTGCACCAAGTAAAGTGGTCATTTCAAAGAAAAAGAATATACATAATCCAATTTATCCAATTTGCTCACATCACACATGGGAGCAAAGCTATAAAATGCCACACCACAGGAGAAATTATTGACGTAAAAAACAGAATTGACTGCGGCACCTGTTATGTAGTCTATGTGCTGACATGCAAATGCGGACTGCAATATTTGGGCCGCACATGCAGGAATATTCGAACTAGGTGGAGCGAGCATTGGAGAAATATAAAAGCTCGCAGCATGAAATATAATATATCAAGACACAGCACAGTCCAACACAATGGTGACCACCAAACATATCGAATTACCCCTCTGGAATACATTGCCCCCAGAGCGGGTGTGAATAGATACATTCGGTTACGCCAGAGAGAGACATTTTGGATTTATAGATTCCAAACATTGTATCCCTCTGGTTTAAATGAAGTAATGGATCTAGCTGCTTTCTGATATGGTATATAATCGAGATAGGTTTTAGTTATATATTACTACTTAGAATAGTTTGCAATGACTATTTTGTCACTCACATGTTAAGAATATATCTATTGATGAATAGGCACTAAAATATTCCTAGTTGTATCACATAGGTTAATTTTATTAGTTGTTATACGCATGACACTTAATATAGAATTTTTTGTTATACATCAAAATACTTCTTATATAGTATACACAGTACAGGAATGATTATCATTCACCACTATAGGACAGTTTACTTATCTGTCTATATTTTTTTATATAGCACATTTAGATGCTTCTACACTAGATTTAATCACTATTATGTTATGTTAAGTACACCTTATTTTGGAGTTGTTTATTATAGTGATTTAGATGTTTACAGGACGTATCATTTATTTATTTATTTATTATATTTATTTTTTACACTTATATCAGTAGTTATTATAGAAGGTCCCAATACCTATTGCTTCATTGGATATAGGGGTACATTGTGATGCATAATATTTTTACACATTGATCTTCTGGTCATATCAATTTTATTTATATCATAGCAATTTTTAGTATAGGATTTATTGTCCATTATAGGAAACCTTAATGCATATTTAGATAGTCCATTGAGGCATAGATAAATATAGTTATGACAAATAATTATTCCTGACAATTATAAACTCTTACGGCTAGATTTAGAGTTTTGTCGGTAAAGACCCGCGTAGCTAACGCAGCTTTTTTTCCTACCACTGCTTCCAAACAACGCTGGTATTTAGAGTTGTCTGAGGGGCTGCGTTAGGCTCCAAAAAGGGAGCGTTGAGCCGAATATACCGCCACTTCAACCCTCAATACCAGCGTTGCTTACGGTAACGGTAAGCTGGCAAAACGTGCTCGTGCACGATTCCCCCATAGGAAACAATGGGACAGTTTGGGCTGAAAAAAAACCTAACACCTGCAAAAAAGCAGCGTTCAGCTCCTAACGCAGCCCCATTGTTTCCTATGGGGAAACACTTTCTAAGTCTGCACCTAACACCCTAACATAAACTCCGAGTCTAAACACCCCTAACCTTACACTTATTAACCCCTAATCTGCCGCCCCGCTATCGCTGACACCTGCATTACACAATTAACCCCTAATCTGCCGCTCCGGACACCGCCGCCACCTACATTATCCCTATGAACCCCTAATCTGCTGCCCCCAACATCGCCGACACCTACATAATATTTATTAACCCTTAATCTGCCCCCCCCCAACGTTGCCGCCACCTAACTTCAAGTATTAACCCCTAATCTGCCGACCAGACCTCGCCTCTACTATAATAAATGTATTAACCCCTAAAGCTATAATTTTAATCTAGCAAAATAAATTAACTCTTATTAACTAAAGTATTCCTATTTAAAACTAAATACTTACCTGTAAAATAAACCCTAATATAGCTAGAATATAACGAATAATTATATTGTAGCTATTTTAGGATTTATATTTATTTTACAGGCAACTTTGTATTTATTTTAACTAGGTACAATAGCTATTAAATAGTTATTAGCTATTTAATAGCTACCTAGTTAAAATAATTACAAAATTACCTGTAAAATAATTCCTAACCTAAGTTACAATTAAACCTAACACTACACTATCATTAAATTAATTAAATAAATTAACTACCAATACCTACAATTAAATACAATTAAATAAACTAAACTAAATTACAAAAAAAAACAAACACTAAATTACAGAAAATAAAAAAATTACAAGAATTTTAAACTAATTACACCTAATCTAAAAAAAATAAAAATAATAAAAGTCCCTACCCTATTCTACATTACAAAGTAATCAGCTCTTTTGCCTGTAAAAAAAAATACAACCCCCCCCAACATTAAAACCCACCACCCACATACCCCTACTCTAACCCACCCAAACCCCCCTTAAATAAACCAAACACTACCCCCCTGAAGATCTCCCTACCTTGAGCCGTCTTCACCCAGCCGGGCCGAAGTCTTCATCCTATCCGGGCAGAAGAGGACATCCAGACCGGCAGACATCTTCATCCGAGCGGCATCTTCTATCTTCATCCATCCGGAGCGGAGCCATCTTCTTCCCAGCCGACGTTAATTTATTTAATTAATTTCATGACAGTGTAGTGTTAGGTTTAATTGTAACTTAGGTTAGGAATTATTTTACAGGTAATTTTGTAATTATTTTAACTAGGTAGCTATTGAATAGTTAATAACTATTTAATAGCTATTGTACCTAGTTAAAATAAATACAAAGTTGCCTGTAAAATAAATATAAATCCTAAAATAGCTACAATATAATTATTCGTTATATTGTAGCTATATTAGCGTTTATTTTACAGGTACGTAGTTAGTTTTAAATAGGAATACTTTAGTTAATAAGAGTTAATTTATTTTGTTAGATTAAAATTATATTTAATTTAGGGGGGTGTTAGGGTTAGACTTAGCTTTAGGGGTTAATACATTTATTATAGTAGCGGCGAGGTCCGGTCGGCAGATTAGGGGTTAATACTTGAAGTTAGGTGGCGGCGACGTTGGGAGGGGGCAGATTAGGGGTTAATAAATATTATGTAGGTGTCGTCAATGTTGGGGGCAGCAGATTAGGGTTTCATAGGGATAATGTAGGTGGCAGCGATGTGCGGTCGGCAGATTAGGGGTTAAAAATATTTATTATAGTGGCGGCGATGTGGGGGGACCTCGGTTTAGGGGTACATAGGTAGTTTATGGGTGTTAGTGTACTTTAGAGCACTGTAGTTAAGAGCTTTATATACCGGCGTTAGCCCCTAAAGCTCTTAACTACAGCCTTTCCGTGGGCGTTAGGAGTCTTGTCAGTAGAGGGTGTACCGCTCACTTCAGCCAAAACTCTAAATACCGGCGTTAGGAAGATCCCATTGAAAAGATAGGTTACGCGATTGGCGTAAGGGGATCTGCGGTATGGAAAAGTCGCGGCTTGAAAGTGAGCGTTACACCTTTACCTGCCCGACTCTAAATACCAGCAGGCGGCCAAAAGCAGCGTTAGGACCCCTTAACGCTGCTTTTGACGGCTAACGCAGAACTCTAAATCTAGGCGTTAGATTTAAATAACCTTTATATCTAGGTTTCTTAAAGGGACATGAAACCCAAATATTTTCTTTCATGATTTAGAAAGAGCATATAATTATAAACAACTTTCTAATTTACTTCTATTATCTATTTTGCTTCATTCTCTTGATATTCTTTGCTGAAAAGCATATCTAGATATGCTTAGTAGCTGCTGATTGGTAGCTGCACATAGATGCCTCCTGTGATTGGTTCATCGTGTGCATTGCTATTTCTTCATTAAAGTATAGCTAAAGAATAAAGCAAATTAGGTAATAGAAGTAAATTGGAATGTTGTTTAAAATGATATTCTCTACCTTAATCATGAAAGAAAATGTTTGGGTATAGTGTCCCTTTAAGTATTATTCTACAAATTGGTTATTAGGTCAGAGCATAAGTTTGATATAAAAGTGTTGGTTATGCAAGACTGGGGCATGGGTAATGAAGTGATTATCTGTCTTTTAAAACAATAAACAAATTCAGGTAGACTGCCCCTTTAAATCTGTGCCTAATTGGTCAGAGCAAAGGAAACCAGGAATATTGATTCCACCAGGATTTTCAATGTGTGTATCTCTGAACTGCTCTCGATTTAAATACCTTTAGAATTTAATAGCATTTTGCAATATACCTCCCTTAGCAAAAAAGCTTCTAGTAAAAGGTATGACTGGTTTCCAGCAGCACATTTTCAGTGAAAAGCTCAATCTGAATAATGAAATAAACATTTGGGGCTTCATGTCCCTTTAATATGGATTATGAGGAAAGTAAAATTAAAAGGACATGAAAGCCAAAATAAAATGTTAGAGTCAGACAGAGCATGCAGTTTTGAACTAATGATTAATTTGCTTCTGTTGTTTAATTTGCTTTGTTCACTTGACATCTTTGGTTGAGGGGCATACCTAGGTAGGTTCAGCAGCAGCAGCGGTTGTGCACTACTGGGAGCTAGCTGCTGATTGGTGATTGCACATAGATGCCTCTTGCCATTGGCTCACTTCATGCTAGCTCCCAGTCATGCATTACTGCTCTAGAGATTACTATTTGTTGAACTTCTCTGCAGGAGTTACACATATAGATATATATAAGCAACAGCGCACTAATACTTTAGAGCATTTTCCTTGTGCACCCTTTAGAGGAAAACAAATCATAACACTATAAAATGCTTCCTTTATACCTCTCCCCTTAAGACAAACAACATTCAACAGACTTTTCAAGGGGTGTGTCCCAGGTCTGTTAAACGATGCATAATGTGCAAACAAAAATGACAGTTGAAATAAATTAACATACACGCAAATAAACTAACATCCTATAAAATTTTGGGGATATACATTATGAATTACAAATTTTGAAATATAAAATAATTTGGAATATGTTGTTGATGATGAACTGTATATGGTAGGAAAACTGCTGTGAATATATCATACATTGTATAATATGAATGTGAAAGAATATTTTATATTCATGATTAAATTGTTTCCACATGTTTAGAGATTATTGTTTAGAATTATTAGGTGTATATGAATTGCTGTATAGATTTTCACTTTATGCCTTTGTTTTATTTAACACACAAGACTGACACCTTTGCAATTAAACATTGAAACAGTCAGGTGTTGAAGGTTACCAATTAAGGGTACACGCCCTTAGGATAGAGAGGAAAAATGTTAGTTGGCACTATATAGTAGGTCTATAAAGCAGGACAGTAGCAGGGTAAAAAATATGCCTGAGGAAACGGCGTATGAGCCGAGGAACGCGTTGCATTTACAGGGGGCTTGACTGTATGCCCCTTGTTCACTCCTTTGTACATGTATTTTAATTTGTTTTTAATAAATAGTATTTTTTAATTTGTAAAAATACTCTTGTGAGTGATTTTACCTGCCTGCACCTGCTTGGAGTGGAACCTAACACACAGAAGTCTGCCACTTTTGGATATTGCATCCTAAGGAAAAGTCCCTTGGTGGTGAGCTGACACACCTTACCATAATATGCCAGCTTGCTCCTACTAGCACATAAGTGTGCTCATCTAACATGTGAGTACCCAATCTTCCTTTGTGCTAAGTCAAACACCATATCCTTTGTGATCTGCACAATTTGGTGCTTTTCCTGTGTTTTATCTTTCTACTACAGTTAATGACTGATATCCTCTGTGGGTGAGCTGTCACAACTGATAAAATCTGCAGCCTGTCCCTACAAGCACATAGGTGTGCTCCAGAGCCTTGTGAGTACCCATTTGGCTTTTTCTGTGGCTTTGTGCTTATTTGATTATACTACACATGAGGCGCCCCTTTGTTTTGTCTTTTATATACCATTGATAATAGGGATGTCTCTGACTCTGATGACTCTTATTCTGATGATAGTCTCTCTGAGTCTCAGGACCTTACTGCCATAGCAGAAGATGTGTCCTTTAGTTAATTGTGGAAAGTTTTAACTTCTTTAGAGGTAGAGGATTTCCTGCTACAGTTAAGCAACCAGTAAAGAGGACTGATACATTTTTTAAGGCAACTCCCAAGCACCCTTCATTTTTTCATGTGCGTGACCTCATTTCTAAGGAATGGCAGAAGCCAGGTATTCCTCTCTTCTGTTCATACAGAGATTTGGGAAACTATTCCAAAGGCGGATTTCTTTGGAGGTTGGTTCCTCTTTTAAGTATCCTTTAAATTTAAAACGTAAAGGTTTTCATAGGCCATCCTTTCAGCTTACAGGCTTTATTTTTTAACCTGTTGTCGGTGTTGCGTGTGTAGCTGCAGCTACAGCTGTTAAGTGTGACAACCTTTAAGAACTTGTTTCTGGGGACACTACTTTTGATGAGATTCTCTCCTGAGAACAGCAAATACTTTTGCTTGTTATACAGCAGCGGACATTATTTGCATTATTGCTTAGAATGCTGCATTAGCTGTTTTAGGAAGACAAGCATTTTGGCTTAAACCTTGGTATGTTTATATGGTATCTAAATGCAGAATCGTAGCTTGCTTTCTCCTTGTAAGGTAAATCTCTGTTTGGGCCTGGAATGGATGCTATTATTTCCACAGTCACTGGGGGGGGGGGGGGGGGGGGGGGGAATGTTGATCTAAAAATCATATATCTGCAGGGTGTTTTTATTTTCTTTCGGCCTTAGAAAGCTTCTTCCTCTAGCCATAGTTCAGGCTACTCCAAATGTTTCTTGAAGTCCAGCCCTACTTAGTCGGAAAAACAAAACAATAGACCACTCTGGTGGGGGGCAGATTGAGTCTCTTTCGGGAGGATTGGGAGAGATCTGTTCAAGATCCCTGGGTTTTGCAAATCATTATCCAGGGGTATCAGATAAGCTTTTGTTCAAGGCCTCCTAGGGTAAGATTTTTTGGCTTGTATAAAGAAATCTGGAATTAATGGGAGTGATTGCTCTAGTTCTAACTTCAGAATTAAACCATAAGTTTTATTCAAATCTCTTTATAGAAACAAAAAAAGAGGGTACTTTTTGGCCTATTTTTGATCTCTAAATATTGAACAAAATCATGAAAGTGCCTACTTTAAAGATGGAGACGGTTCACGCTTTACTGCAGGAAAGTCAGTTTATGTCTACCATAGACTTAAAAAATGCTTATTTGCATATCCCTACTTACAGGGATCATGTAAAGTTTGTGAGATTTGCTTTTCTAGACAAGCATTTTCAGTTTGTGGCCCTCTGCAGCTGAATCCTCTCCCTTCCATTGCGCAGTTCATGTGGGTCTCATGGTGGCTACCTCAGATGCAGTTTCATTTCCCACATTTCATCTTTGAGCCCACTAATTGCAGGTCATCCCTCAATGAAATAGCTACTACAAGGATTTGTCTCAGAGAATCCTGTTGTATCACAGGACAAGACAGTTTATAAATTGGTGGCAGATTAACTACTCTTTGCACTAGGGTACCTCCTTTCTTCGACCAGTGTGGGTACTAATTTCCACAGATGCTAGCCTGTCAGGTTGGAGTGCAGTCTGTGGTCCTCTGTTAGTGCAGGTAGTTTGGTCTCCTCAGGAAGGGAGGTTATCCATTAATATTGATATTGACTGAACTCCATGCAATTTTCAGAGCTCTTAAATTGGCCGGCCTCGGAAAGTCAGACAATGTCACAGCAATAGCCTATGTCAATCACCAGAGTGGAACTTGCAGTTCCTTAGCAATGAGGGAAGTGTTCTGCAACATTAGCTGTGCAGAACATCATCACTGCATGACTTCTGACATCCACATTCCAGGTGTGAATAATTAGGAGGCAGACTTTCTCAGTTGCCAGTCTCTTAACCCAGAAGAAAGGTCTCTGGGTCAAGATGTTTTTGAAAAGATTGTAATTCAATTGAGAGGCCATGAGATCGATCTCTTTCCTACCCAAGTATCTTAAAATCGGCCTCAGTATTGTACAAGAACCTCTATCAGACTGTTGGGTGAGTCTGATAGATGCCGTATTGGTCCCTGGACATTTAACCTAATTTACATCTTTCCTCCATTTTTGTTACTATCCAGAGTGACAGCTGGAAGGAAGCAGGAACAAGCCTCAGCAATTCTGATTGCCCCTGCATTGCCTACCAGGATTTGGTTTGCGGATCTGGTTCAGATGTCCTCATGCATGCTTCAAGGCTTCCTCTAGGAACAGGTTTTTTTCAAGATCCTTTCTTTTATCAAGATTTAAAAACTCTGAATTTGATGGCAAGAGGATTGAACGCTTAGGGCTGTCTCAGAGGTTTTTCTGAGAATTTTATTGACACGTTGATTCAGGCTAGGAAACCTGTTACAAGACATTTATCATAAGGTCTGGAAAATCTTCTTTTTTGTGTGCTTGCTAAGGGTATGGTGGAATTGTTTCAGAATTCCTAGAGGTCTTGATTTCCTGCAGGAGGGTCCAGATAAGGGTTTGTCTGTCAGTTCTCTGAAAGGTCAGATTTTGTCTTTGTTTCATAAAAAAAATTGCTAAAATTCCATATTTTTAGACGTTTTGTTCTGGCTCTGATCAGAATTAAACCAGCTATTGTCCAGTTTCTCCACCTTGGTATTTAATCTGTTTTTGAGGGTTCTTCAAATGCCTCCTTTTGAGCCAATGCATGGTTTAGACCTTCTGCATTTATCCTGGAAGGTTCTTTTTCTTCTAGATATTTTTTGGCTAGAATGGTTTTTGAGCTTTCAGCTTTGTTGTGCAAACCTCCTTTCTTATCAGGATAAGGCTGTTCTTCGCACTAGCTCTTCCTATGATAGTATTTACAGATATTTTTATTAGGAAATTGGGGTTCCATCTGTTTCTCAAGCCCCTAAGAACTCTGAGCATCTTCTTCAAATCTAGATGTTGTGAGAGCTCTCAAATATTATGTGGAAGTCACAAAAGATCTCAGACTTTCTTAATTTCTTTGGGCCTTACAAGGGTCAGAAAGCCATAGCTGTTACTTTATCTGCCTGACTTAAAGCCTTATTTCATAAGGCATTTTTGATTGCAGGTAAAGCTCCCCCTGAGCTCTTTACTGGGCATTCTACAAGAGTAGTTGCCACTTTTTGGGCTTTTCGTATGGAGGCTTCTGTTAATCAGATTTGCAAGGCAGCTACTTGTTCTTTCTTTCCTTTGGCATGGAGAGTCCACGACTTCATTCCAATTACTAGTGGGATATTCAACTCCTGGACAGCAGGAGGAGGCAAAGCTGTTAAGTGTAAATTCCCTTACCCATAATCCCCAGTCATTCTCTTTGCCTCTGTTAATGGAGGATGTGCAAAGATGTCTGAAGATTTTTAATCCTTTTATGGGTACTTTTCCCTGCAAGCAAGGTTTGGGGTCTAGCTGTGTCCACGTCAATCTCTATAATAAGAGTAGTGGTGACTTTTAGCAGTTAGGAGGCAAGGTAGTCTTTGCTTTACTTCTAACACTTTTGCTACCTCTTTGCAGAAAGCCAGGTTTGGTTACTCTGTTCTTTCTTTTACTACAGGTCTCTGACAGGGAGTGGAGTACCTGTCACACCAGAGTAGCTGTTATCTGCCCTGCAGCTGGATCCACATGTTGCTTGGATTTTCTCTTCATTACTTGACAGAAGGGTTATTAATGGATTTTTACTTTTCCCCTTTTTTATGCTTAGCTAATCTTTTAAGAGAGTTAGGAAGGAAGGGATCTAATGATCTTTTTACTTTATTTGGGCCGTTTTGTATTTTTTGCGCGCTTGTAATGTGGCGCAGTTTCTTTTTCGTCCGCTCACGTGACATCCGCACTTCCGTTATATCGGAGCGGAGCTTTGTGAGTCTAGGAGGTCGGCTTTGCAGCTTTCTTCGACGATCGGATCATCTACCAAGAGAAGAGGATCTCTGTAGGAGAGTCTCGCTTCCTCTTGCTAGTGGGGTATTAATTCCTGTCACGGTAGGAGCCTCAGGCAGTCTGAGGTTGATCTTTAAGGTGACCATTTATTTTGCCTCAGTATATTTAGTCTTAATTTTGTGACAACTAAATTGGTGTATTATCGTTTTTTGAACAATTTTATTTTATTTATAATTTTTATTTAAATTCTAATTTGGTCATTTTTAGTGGGATCTGATTTCTGTAGCTATGGACTCAGAACAGGATCAGTCAATTTCTATGGATAAATGCTTACCATGTTTAGAGGAACAAATTGTCCTGCCTATGCAATTTTGTTCCTCATGCTTAGCTAAAACTTTAAAATTTAAAGACAAGTTAATCCCTTCTGAGCCAAGTGTCTCTCAGGATAATGCTGTGCGTGACATGCCTCAGCTTTCTCCACAGACGTCCCAAGCCTTAATTATTTTTTATTCTGTGCCTTCTGTTTCCTCTCAACCTCCTGGGGGTGTATATTTACCAGGGGATTTTGCTGCACAGATAACTTTTGCAGTATCGGCGGCTTTATCTGCTTTCCCTTCTTCGGGTAAGCGTAAGAGGAAATCTTAATATTTGACTTCTAATAAGGTTTCTGACCTCTGAATCTGTGCTGGTCAACCTTTCCCAAATGTCTAATGAGGAGGATACTTCAGTAGCTTCTGAAGGTGAGATCTCAGACTCTGATACAATGGGGGACAAATCTTCTGAATCTGAAGAAGTTAATTTCAGATTTAATCTTGAACATCTCCGGTTGCTTCTGAATGAGGTTCTAGTTACCTTGAATGACTCTAAACCTTTGATTGCTGTCAACCATAAGAAGTCTACTACACTTAATAGAGTTTATGATTCTCCCTCTTCTGTGGATGTTTTTCATGTTCCAGACAAGATATCTGAAATTATAGCTCAGGAATGGGATAAGCCAGGGGTTCCTTTTTCCCCTTCCCCTGTTTTTAAAAAGATGTTTCCTGTTGACTCATGGCACACCGTGCCTAAAGTAGAAGGAGCTCTAAAAAAAAACTACCATTCCTATAGAGGATAGTTCCTTTAAGGATCCAATGGATAAGAAGCTAGAAGCTTACTTAAAAAAGATGTACATCCATCAAGGATTACAGTGGCAACCAACGACGAGTATTGCTACGGTTGCGGGAGCAGCATCTTATTGATGTGATGCCTTGTCTGGTCTGATATCAAAAGAGACTACGATAGAGGAGATCCAAGATAGCATCAGAGCTCTTAAACTGGCCAATACCTTTATCTGCAATGCTAACATGCAGGTAATTAGACTGAGATCTAAATTGTCTAGCTTCACTGTTCTAGCTCGCAGAGCTCTGTGGTCAAAATCCTGGTCGGCTGATGTAACTTCAACGGCCAAGCTTTTGTCTTTACCTTATAAGGGTAAGACTTTTTTGGGCCTGGGTTGGTGGAAATTATTTCTGAAATTACGGGAGGAAAGGGATCTTTCCTTCCTCAGGTCAAAAAGAGTAGACCTAAGGGTCACCAGAATTCTAATTTTCACTCCTTTCGTAACTTTAAAGGACCGAAGTCTTCCTCCTCTTCTTCCAAACTAGAGCAAGTCAAGACCTCTTAAAGGTCCAGTCAGCCTTGGAATAAGGGGAATCAAAACAAGAAGCCTTCCACTAAATCAGCATGAAGGGTCCGTTCCGATCCAATTTTGGATCAAGTGGGGGGGGGGGCAGGCTTTCTCTTTTTGGCATGCCTGGATACGAAATGTCCCAGATCCATGGGCCGTGGACATAGTATCCCAGGGTTACAAAATAGGATTCAAGTCTTGCCCTCCAAGGGGCAGATTTCTCCTGTCAAGACTTTCCACAAACCAGGTAAAGAGGGAGGCCTTCTTAAACTGCATAGAGGACCTATCGTCCCTGGGAGTAATTGTTCCAGTTCCTCTAGAGTAACATGGTCTAGGATTCTATTCAAATCTCTTTGTGGTTCCCAAGAAGAAGGGAATTTTCCGTCCCATCCTAGACTTAAAATGCCTCAACAAATTCCTCAGGGTTCCATCCTTCAAGATGGAAACTATTTGTTCCATTGGTTCAGGAAGGTCAGTTCATGACTACCATAGACCTGAAGGACGCCTATCTTTATGTTCCCATTCACAGGGATCATCATCAGTTTCTGAGGTTTGCCTTTCTGGACAAGCATTTCCAGTTTATTGCACTTCCATTTGGTCTGGCCACGGCTCCCAGAATATTCACAATGGTTCTGGGGGCTCTATTGGCAGTGGTCAGATCCCAGGGAATTGCAGTGGCACCTTATCTAGACTACATCTTGGTTCAGGCGTCATATTTTTTTCAACTAGCAAGATCTCATACAGAGATGATGTTGTCTATTCTACGTTCCCATGGGTGGAAAGTGAATCTGGAAAAGAGTTCTCTAATTCCAGCTTCAAGAGTGTGTTTCCTAGGAACAATCATAGATTCCCTGTCCATGATAATTTTCTTGATGGACGTCAGAAAATCCTAATTTCTTTCCTTTCCCTCCAGTCTGCTATTTGTCCATCAGTGACTCAATGCATTGAGGTGATTGGTCTGATGGTTGCTTCCATGGACATCATTCCTTTTGCTCGGTTCCATCTGCGACCTCTGCAACTATGCATGCTCAGTCAATGGAACGGAGACCATTCAGATTTATCGCAGAGGATAAATCTGGATCCCCTAACGAGAGATTATGTCTCGTGGTGGATTTCACAGGAACATCTGTCTCAGAGCACTTGCTTCCTGAGACCTTCCTGGGTGATTGTGACTCTGGACACCAGTCTGTTAGGCTGGGAAGCTGTTTGGGGCTATCTAAAAGCTCAGGGCCTGTACTTTACTTTAATCCACTAGGTGGCAATATCATATAAATGGGATTTAATTTTAAATGTTTCTATTCCACACCATAAGATGGCGATATATATGTGTTAACAATGTTTGTTTCTAGAAAGAATAAGCTATTTGAAGTAAAAATGTTGATTTGTTTAGGTATACTATTTCAGTGTTGCTAGTGCACAGGTGTAATTAGCATGACTAAGAACCAGGTTGGTCATAAGCATTTTGATTATTTTAATAATATTATAATAATATTGGTAATGCTTTAACATTTTTTACTTTGTTGTATAATACTAAAAGAACTTCTTGTGAAGTACCCAAAAACTACTCATATTATAAGTACATAGTAAATGCACCTGCAAGAACACAATTGCGTTTTGCGCATTGGTAAACACCGCAAACTCAGACTTTTGGTAATGTGAAAAAATTGCACAAACACCTCAAAAATACATTATAATGTACAGTAACACTCATATTAACACTGTCTGATAAGAATTGTTCTATAAAAATATTGTAATAGTGTTTTTCAAGATGGCTGCCACACTATGTGACCAACACTTTCAGCATGAACAGATGTAACTACGTCACAATATAAGGTTATACAGCAAGTTTCACAGTTCTAACATAAGCGGTTGCAGAGAAAATAGATTTTTGAAATTTTCGCGTAAAACAAAATGGCTGCCAGATCATATGATATACAGACTCCATATTACGCACAATAGTTTTCACCATAGATGTCAATAATCATGGCAAAAATAAAGCATTTTTGTAAAACGGTTTTTGTTTTATTATTAATTAAAAAATATCTTTCAGCATTTTTGAATAATTCAAAATGGCTGCCAAACCACATGACATATCAACTTCTCGTGAACAAATTTAAATGTTACTCATAAGATAACTCCATAAACAAAATTTCAAGTCTGTACCATAAGCGTTTTCGAAAAAGAAGATTTTTGTAGTTTTTAAAAACAGCGCATACGAAATAAAATGGCCGCCAAGGTATGCAATGTATGGCTTTCAAATTGCACATACTAATGCTCACTATAGACCTCTACAAGTTGCAGAGGTTTCATGAAAATTTGCAAATGTTTTATTTCATAAATGCGACTGTGCAGTGCGAATTTTGACTGCAATATTGCCTGTAGGGGTCATGACTGTGTAATCATGTGTCTACTACACTGTAATATAGTTAAATAGTGTAAATATAATGCATAAAGAGCAAATATATGCAATTAAACAACAATAAAAAGGGGAATGACTCATAGCAGTCATGTTGATTATGGAAAATTTGCAGTTTGAACAATTTTGGTAGATGATCTTGCAAAGAGCTCATGTGCAAAATTGCGCATTAATGCACTTAGCGGTTTCAGAGAAGATGTTTAAAGATTTTCTCACATTTCAAAATGCCAGCTAGATCATGTGACTAAATCACTTCTCTTGAACAAACTTTATTCTAGGTCAGTACAGCAATACACACGGCAAGTTTCACAACTGTAACATAAGTATTTCCGGAGAAGAACATTTTCAAGCGTTTGTTGAAATTTGTCGTAAAAAGCAATATGGCTGCTAGATCACATGACCATTATGTTGCATAGGATTATGCACAGCATAGATCTCTAGCATTGTGCCAAGTTTCATGAGTTTTTGAGTTATGCTGTTGTATTTATAAGCATTTAAAAAAAATGCGGCGGAAAAATAATAATAATCTGACAATAACAATAGGTTTTCCTGCAACTTCGTTGCATGGCCACCTAATAATAAGATGATGTTTATGCTTAATTAGCTTATTGCACTTTGGTGTTCACGTTGATATTCAACTTGCACACTGTGTATTGTTTTCTTGACATAACTAAATGCAAAATAAATCACATCTTTCTCCTTAGATACATCTAAATATTCTTCCTTGAATGATCCTATATCAGGAGATCATTACCTCTAATCCCGGAAGAGCCCTGACCCAGACAGTGCTTAACCATCACTAGATATATTTAAGTCCAGTGATTTTATCACTGGACTTCATGACATGCTTTCTAGTATATTATCCTTACTTATTTGTATTCAATATTTATATTTTCCCCCAACTATATAACTGAAAGATCATCCTAATCTATTTACTCAAAAGTTCAGTTTTAGACCACTAGATGGCCACAATAACATAGCAGATAGAACTATGGCATCTATTTTACAAATATATATTGGTGAAATGTGCCAAATCTCTTCCCTCAAGCACTAGAAACTATTTATTATCCTAGCCAAGCTCCTCTAGGTCTGCTATTATATATTTAAGGCTTCCTTACAATTTATATTTTGATATTTTAGAAAGGTATGCTTTACAAACAAGGAAAATTATCACTGGCACTATATTAATTAGGTAGGTAAAGGAGCCAATAATAAATTGGGACCGGTGCTACCCCTGAATAAACATTATATATGCAGGGAAAAGAGAAGAAAGGGGTTATCAGCACTCTATCCTACTCACAAGGATGAACAAATAAAACTAACTTTTATTAAATATATAAAAAAACACAGAGATTACTCTGTACTCCACAATAATTTCCCATACCCTACGTAAAAGCCGTATGTCACTCCCCTGTTTCCTGGCCGATAACAGGAAGCTTCGGCTTCAGGTGACAGGAGTGACAGGGACGGTCCAAATACACCAATAGTGTTAAACAAAAGCGTTTCAGCCTTATACCGGCCTTTTTCAATGTTTACTGCTGTGTATCAAAGTAAAATGAACAAGCCGAAGCATACCGGTCAGCTGACTTATAACTGGACATAAAAAGCGTCATGGCCAATCAGTATCCGCCATTTTCACACACCCCTCATTCCTCCTCATCATGAGGGGGCTTGTAACTGTGAGTTAACTAGTGATCTTGCTGTTTACATTGGACAGGTCTAACTGTAACGCTATCTAATAACAAAATACCAGGACACAGAAGACTAATCGTTGACAGATATACTATTAAAAACTGTAGTTAGCAGTTAATCGGGTTTGCATCAGATATAAAACGACCGATTTGACAATAATACTTGATAAAGAAAAGTGCTATGATGAGGTGGTCACAGTTTAAAGAATATTGGGTACGCTATTTGCGGATTATGTGAACGGCTATATCCACTGAGTTCAAATCCTATACTTTTATTAAAAAGACTCCACAACTATTTGCTTATCAGTAACCATAATAACAATAATGTATCAAGTTTTTCTCATATTATTACAATTTTTAGATCTATAATCTCTTGCTCAGTATATCACAATGGTCAGTGAATAAAATTTGACCAATAACTAATCTCAAACATCCTTATAAATCTGGTCTTAATAAACCTTTTAAAAATTATATGTATCTGATAGTCATCTAGGACAAACTTATAAGCTCTGAAACTTAAAAATGTCTTTAATTCAGGTAATGAGAATACAATATATTGATACAAAACATATTAGAATATAACCAAATGTATATATGTGGGAAGTAATGTATTTATATATTATCATGGATTATCCTTAATAATTATTCATAAAGTGCCATAGCTTCAGTCTAACACATTAATACTATCCTATAGCGTTCAATGTGTATAATTATCAAGTACCCCGAGTATAAGGAAATTCACGGAGTACTTGGTAAATTGTCAAAATATATTATTATTGTGTATAAGAACAGTTAAAGATACACCCAATAATTATTATTCTCATTTATTCCATGGGGCATTACTGTGTTCAAATTGAATATCCATTTTGTTTCTAATTTTAAAAGTCTCTGTTCCATTGCTCACCCTCTAATACCTGGTCTAAGTCTCTCTAACCCCCAACATTTGAAATCTTTGGGATTCCAATTGTGGAATTGTAAAAAATGCTGAGCCACACTAGTATTTTTTTTACCCTTTTCTACATCTTTCATGGAAGTTCTTATATTACTCGGGTGCTCCGTCATGCGGGTACCCATGCATCTAGTGATCATTCCTATGTAATATAACATTTACAAGAAAGACAGTAGATCACATTGGTACTTTTATAAATGATATGATCCCTTATTTTCCAGATTTTACCAAATCTATCCACTACAGTCTGTTTAGTCATATATTGGAAGACGTTACAATTACCGCAGACGATAGAGCCTTTAAACAGAGGGGTTTTATTTCTATTTCTATCAAAGTGACTTCTGGTTAATAAATCCACTAATATTATTTGCCCGTCTGAAGGTAAAAGCAGGGCTGTCTGGAATCAAGGGTCTTAATAATTAATCTGCTTTTAGAACATGCCAATGATTTGGCCACTGGTTGATGAATAAGTGGTCACAAATCTTAGGGAGTTATCTTTCTTTTTAACCTTAGGGGTGAGCAATTCTGTCCTGCCTCTGGTAAGTGCCTTATTATAAGCTCTGGCTAAAGATTTCCTCGAGTACCCTCTATTAAGTAATCTGCTTCTTAGTTCCAACCCTGCTGTTTTAAACATCTCTACAGTTCTACAGTTTCTCCTTAAACTAAGGTATTCTCCTACCGGTAGCCCCTTAATAGTAGATGGATGATGATAACTACTAGCTATGGGTATAGGGGCGAAAGACTAATCAATGTTGTTTGTTGCTGTAGGTTTTCTGTAGGCAACAGTTTCCAAGTGGTTCTCAACCTTACGTATTGTAAGATCTAGAAATTCCACTTCCTCAAAACTGACTGTAGATGTCAGAAATAAACCTAGAGGATTGACATTAAGTTCCCTGATGAATTCCAATAATCGATCATGAGCGCCATTCCACACAAAGATTATATTGTCTATATATCTGGACCAGTGGGAAATATGGGTAGTAAAGTGCTTAAGAGATTCATGAAACACTATTGTCTCTTCCCACCAGCCCAGATATATATTAGCGTATGTGGGGGCACACAAGGTACCCATAGCTGACCCACATACCTGCAGGTAAAACCTGTCATTGAATACAAAGAAAAACAGTCACAGATATCCAGCACAGGGAATGTATCAAGGTGTGCCAGCAACCAGGTTCCTGCCAGAACCCAACAATACAGCATAAACAAAGATGAAGCAGCACCACCAAATTCTTTCTTCAAGTTGCTTTATTCAGCTTGAGGAGTAGCCAGACCAAAAAATCATGATTTTTTTGGTCTGGCTACTTCTCAAGCTGAATAAAGCAACTTGAAGAAAGAATTTGGTGGTGCTGCTTCATCTTTGTTTATGCTATATTGAATACAAAGAAGTTGTGTGTTAATACAAATTCCAACAGTTTGATAATAAATTATTTTAATTCACATGACATATTGGGCTCTTTGGATAGAAAATAAGCAATTGCTTTACAGCCCCACTTTGTCTGAATGCTAGTGTAGAGAGATTCTACGTCACACGTGACAAGAATAGTCTCGGAATTGATTTCAACTTCTTGTATTTATTAAGGATATGCATCGTATCCCTTGTGTGGGAAGGGAGCGACTCAACTATATGTCTCAGTCTTACATCCACGTACTTACTTGCCTTCTCAGTAAGTGAGCCTATGCCTGACACTATTGGTCTCCCCGGTGGTTTGGTGAGACTCTTGTGTACTTTAGGAAGCAAGTAGAACGTGGCCACTCATGGTTCATTTACTTGTAAGAACCCAAATTCAGTAAGATCTATGATCTCATCAGCCAGAGCATCATTAATAAGTTTATTGTATTTACTTAGAAAATTCTCTGTGGGGTTACCTAAAAATCAGATACATATAATTTATTCGATAAGATACGACGAGTCCACGGATTCATCCTTTACTTGTGGGATATTATCCTCCTGCTAACAGGAAGTGGCAAAGAGCACCATAGCAGAGCTGTCTATATAGCTCCTCCCTTGACTCCACCCCCCAGTCATTCTCTTTGCCTACTCTAAGTAATAGGAAGGGTAAAGTGAAAGAGGTGATAAAATGTTAGTTTTTATTTTCTTCAAGCAAGAGTTTTTTATTTTAAATGGTACCGGTGTGTACTATTTTCCCTCAGGCAGCAGATGGATGAAGACTTCTGCCTGGAGGCTGATGATCTTAGCAGTTGTTACTGAGATCCAGAGCAGTTCCCACAGAATGGCTGAGGAGTACTTAAGAAACTTCAGTGTGAGGAACGTTTTTCATGCTATAAGCAGTGAGGTATGTTCAGTATTTTTTTTCTGGAGAGACTGTGTTATTTCAGAATTGGCTGACAGTATCGCCATGAGGGAGAGGGTAAGCAGTAATCCTAAAGTATATAAAAAGGGGTATTACTGGACTTGCATTTATGGGCTATACAAAAATTGTTGACATGTTTGAATGTTTGTGGGCAAACGTTTATATGTTGGGAGTGCAGTTAACGTTTTTTAAAAGAGACGTTTTTATGCTTTATAATGAGGGTACACATGGCTTCATTTCTGGGTTTCTGAATCCACATGGCTAGGTTTTAGACCGCTCTGGTGCGGTCAGTTTGGGCTGTAAGACATCGAGTGAGATGGGCGGGGCCTATTTTTGCGCCTCCGTTGCGCAGTTGTTTTTATCAAGCAAGCTCCTGATCCGGTGGGCCTTTGTGAGCTGTATTGGGCCAAAACGAAGGTTTATCCCGGTTTTACAGACCCCTGAGGGCAGGTAGGCGCCACAGCAGGGCTGTGGCGAGGTGCAGGGGGTGCTTTTTGTTGAAATAAACGTGTTTGTAATTTTCCGTTTTTTCCTGTAAGGGTTAAGTATTCCTTTCTTTGTGGGGCAAACTTAGCTGCAGTATTGGGATGCTTTTACCATAAAATTGGGACAATTTTATTGTTTTTAAGCAGTTCTGGAAAAATTGTATGCTTTTTTTCTCTTAAAGGCGCAGTACCGTTTTTTAAGATTGTTATTTTTTTACTAAATAAAGTGTTTTCAAGCCTGTTTGTGGTCATTACTAGCCTGTTGAACATGTCTGACATTGAGGAAAGCCAATGTTCCATGTGTTTAGAAGCCATTGTGGAACCCCCACTTTAAAATGTGTCCCTCGTGTACTGAAAGGGCCTTGCATTGCAAAGAACATATTTTAGCTGATAAAAGTATGTCGCAGGATGATTCTCAGTCAGAAGAGAATCAGGTTTTGCCATCTACTTCTCCCCAAGTGTCACAACCTTTAACGCCCGCACAAGCAACGCCAAGTACCTCTAGTGCGTCTAATTCTTTCACCCTGCAAGATATGGCCACAGTTATGTCTACTACCCTCACAGAGGTATTATCTAAGCTGCCTGGTTTGCAGGGGAAGCGCAGTAGGTCTGGTATGAGAGTAAATGCTGAGCCCTCTGACGCTTTATTAGCCATCTCCGATGTACCCTCACAATGCTCTGAATTGGGGGTAAGGGAATTGCTGTCTGAGGGAGAGCTTTCCGATTCAGGAAAGATGTTCCCTCAAACAGACTCCGATATGACGGCTTTTAAGTTTAAGCTTGAACACCTCCGCTTGTTGCTCAGGGAGGTTTTAGCGACTCTGGATGACTGTGACCCTATTGAGATTCCTCCAGAGAAATTGTGTAAAATGGATAGATATCTAGAGGTTCCTTCTTACACTAATGTTTTTCCGGTCCCTAAGAGGATTTCGAACATTGTTACTAAGGAGTGGGATAGACCAAGTATTCCGTTCTCCCCCCCCCCTCCTACTTTTAAGAAAATGTTTCCCATATCTGACACCATTCCGGATTCGTGGCAGACGGTCCCTAAGGTGGAGGGAGCTATTTCTACCCTGGCTAAGCGTACAACTATACCTATTGAGGACAGTTGTGCTTTCAAAGATCCTATGGATAAAAAATTAGCGGGTCTTCTAAAGAAAATATTTATTCATCAGGGTTTTCTTCTGCAACCTATAGCGTGCATTGTTCCTGTAACTACTGCAGCTGCTTTTTGGTTCAAGGCTCTAGAGGAGGCTCTTAAGGTTGAGACCCCATTAGAGGATATTTTGGATAGAATTAGGGCTCTCAAGCTAGCTAATTCTTTTATTACAGATGCCGCTTTTCAACTGGCTAAATTAGTGGCAAAACAATTCAGGTTTTGCCATTTTAGCGCGTAGAGCGTTATTGCTTAAGTCCTGGTCTGCTGATGTGTCATCAAAATCTAAGCTTTTAGCTATTCCTTTCAAGGGTAAGACCCTATTCAGGCCTGAACTGAAAGAGATCATTCCTATCCACAAAGATCATCACCAGTTCCTCAGGTTCGCCTTCCTGGACAAACATTACCAGTTTGTGGCTCTTCCCTTCGGGTTGGCCACAGCTCCCAGAATTGTCACAAAAGTACTAGGGTCCCTTCTGGCGGTTCTAAGGCCGCGGGGCATAGCAGTGGCGCCTTATCTGGACGATCACTTAATTCAGGCGTCAACTTACCAACTAGCAAAATCTCACACGGACATCGTGTTGGCTTTTCTAAGATCTCACGGGTGGAAGGTGAACGTACAAAAGAGTTCACTTATCCCTATCACAAGAGTTCCATTCCTGGGAACTCTGATAGATTCGGCAAACATGAAAATTTTTCTGACGGAGGTCAGAAAATCAAAGATTTTAAACACCTGCCGAGCACTTCATTCCATTCCTCGGCCGTCAGTGGCTCAGTGTATGGAGGTATTGGACTAATGGTAGCGGCAATGGACATAGTTCCGTTTGCTCGCTGGCATCTCAGACCACTGCAAATATGCATGCTCAAACAGTGGAATGGGGATTATGCAAATTTATCTCCTCAGATAAATCTGGATCAAGAGACTAGAGACTCTCTTCTTTGGTAGTTGTCACAGGATCATCTGTCCCAGAGAATGTGTTTCCGCAGGCCAGCTTGGGTCATAGTGACGACAGACGCCAGCCTATTGGGCTGGGGTGCAGTCTGGAATTCCCTGAAAGCACAGGGTGTGTGGACTCAGGAGGAGGCTCTCCTTCCAATAAATATTCTAGAACTGAGAGCGATATTCAACACGCTTCAGGCGTGGCCTCAGCTGGCTTGGGCCAGATTCATAAGATTCCAGTCGGACAATATCACGACTGTAGCATATATCAATCATCAAGGGGGAACAAAGAGTTCTCTAGCGATGATAGAGGTTTCCAAAATAATTTGATGGGCAGAGACTCACTCTTGCCATCTATCAGCAATCTATATCCCAGGAGTGGAGAACTGGGAAGCGGATTTTCTAAGTCGTCAGACTTTTCATCCGGGGGAGTGGGAGCTCCATCCGGAGGTGTTTGAACAATTGATTCATCAATGGGGCACACCAGAAGTGGATCTGATGGCATCTCGTCAGAATGCCAAACTTCCTTGCTACGGGTCCAGATCAAGGGATCCCCAAGCAGTACTGATAGATGCTCTAGCAGTACCTTGGTCGTTCAACCTGGCTTATGTGTTTCCACCTTTTCCTCTCCTTCCTCGTCTGAATCAAGCAGGAGAGGGCTTCGGTGATTTTGGCCACGCAGGACTTGGTATGCAGACCTGGTGGAAATGTCATCTCTGCCACCATGGACACTGCCACTTAGACAGGACTTTCTCA
Source organism: Bombina bombina (assembly GCF_027579735.1). NCBI lineage: Eukaryota > Metazoa > Chordata > Amphibia > Anura > Bombinatoridae > Bombina > Bombina bombina. Next base: position 1,358,578,954 of record NC_069499.1, on the reverse strand, counting down.
TTCAAGGTCCGTTCCAGCATCCAAATCTATTTTCTCTGCGGCTGACTGCTTGGAGATTGAACGCTTGATTTTATCCAAGCGGGGATTCTCTGAGTCGGTCATAGATACCTTGGTTCAGGCTCAAAAGCCTGTTACTAGGAAAATTTACCATAAGATGGTGTAAATATCTTTATTGGTGCGAATCCAAAGGCTACTCATGGAGTAAGATCAGGATTCCTAGGATTTTGTCCTTTCTCCAAGAAGGATTGGAGAAGGGGTTATCAGCTAGTTCCTTAAAGGGACAGATATCTGCTTTATCAATTTTACTGCACAAGCGTCTGGCAGATGTTTTATCTTGGAAAGTTCTGTTTTTAGTTGCTATCTCTTCGGCTCGAAGAGTATCTGAACTATCTGCATTGCAATGTGACTCGCCTTATCTTGTTTTCCATTCTGATAAGGTGGTTTTGCGTACCAAACCTGGATTCCTTCCTTAGGTTGTTGCGAATAAGAATATTAATCAGGAAATTGTTGTTCCTTCTCTGTGTCCTAATCCTTCCTCTAAGAAGGAGCGTCTGTTACACAACTTGGACGTGGATCGTGCTTTGATGTTTTACTTGCAAGCGACCAAAGATTTCTGTCAAACATCTTCTCTGTTTGTTGTCTATTCTGGAAGACGTAGAGGTCTAAAAGCTACGGCTACCTCTCTTTCTTTTTGGCTGAAAAGTATCATCCGTTTGGCATACGAGACTGCTGGACAGCAGCCTCTTGAAAGGATTACAGCTCACTCTACTAGAGCGGTGGCTTCCACATGGGTTTTTAAAAATGATGCTTCTGTTGAACAGATTTGTAAGGCTGCGACTTGGTCTTCACTTCATACCTTTTCCAAATTTTCCAAATTTGATACTTTTGCTTCTTCGGAGGCTATTTTTGGGAGAAAAGTTCTTCAAGCAGTGGTGCCTTCTGTTTAGGCATCTGTCTTGTCCCTCCCGTTCATCCGTGTCCTGTAGCTTTGGTATTGTATCCCACAAGTAAAGGATGAATCCGTGGACTCGTTGTATCTTATAGAAGAAAAGTAAATTTATGCTTACCTGATAAATTGATTTCTTCTATGATACGACGAGTCCACGGCCCGCCCTGTCAATTAAAGACAGATTATATTTTTTGATTTAAAACTTCAGTCACCTCTGCACCTTTTAGTTTCTCCTTTTTCTTCCTATACCTTCGGTCGAATGACTGGGGGGGTGGAGTCAAGGGAGGAGCTATATAGACAGCTCTGCTGTGGTGCTCTTTGCCACTTCCTGTTAGCAGGAGGATAATATCCCACAAGTAAAGGATGAATCCGTGGACTCGTCGTATCATAGAAGAAATCAATTTATCAGGTAAGCATAAATTTACTTTTTTAAAAGGTTTATTAAGACCAGATTTATAAGGATGTTTGAGATTAGTTATCGGTCATATTTTATTCACTGACCATTGTGACATACTGAGCAAAAGATTATAGATCTAAACATCGCAATAATATGAGAAAAACTTAATACATTGTTGTTATTATGGTTACTGATAAGCAAATAGTTGTGGAGTCTTTTTAATAAAAGTATAGGATTTGAACTCAGTGGATATATCCGCTCACATAATCCTCAAATAGCGTACCCAATATTCTTTAAACTGTGACCACCTCATCATAGCACTTTTCTTTATCAAGTATTATTGTCAAATTGGTCATTTTATATCTGATGCAAACCCGATTAACTGTTAACTACAGTTTTTAATAGTATATATCTCAACGATTAGTCTTCTGTATCCTGGTATTTTGTAATTAGATAGCGTTACGGTTAGACCTGTCCAATGTAAACAGCAAGATCACTAGTTAACTCGCAGTTACTGTTACACGCCACCTGATGATGACGAGGTATGAGGGGTGTGTGAAAATGGCGGTTACTGAATTTAGCCATGACGCTTTTTATGTCCGGTTATAAGTCAGCTGACCGGTATGCTTCGGCTTGTTCAATTCACTTTGATACACAGCAGTAAACATTGAAAAATGCCAGTATACGGCTGAAACGCGTTTGAAACACTATTGGTATATTTGGACCATCCCTGTCACTCCTGTCACCTGAAGCCGACGCTTCCTGTTATCGGCCAGGAAACAGGGGAGTGACATACGGCTTTTACTAAAAGTTAGTTTTATTTGTTCATCCTTGTGAGTAGGATAGAGTGCTGATAACCCCTTTCTTCTCTTTCCCTGCATATAGAAAGGTATGCTTGTAATGTTCTGTTTTTTACACCAGTTACATGTTAAGTTCTGGTTTCTCTATTCCTATTTTCTAAATCACCCCATATCCCACATTTGTGCGCATCACAAAATCATAGTCAGTAGCTTATTGGAGATCTTTTTCCTGCTCGGTGGACATCTTACAATGGGCCTCAGATATTGTCTGAACTTGTTTAATTTTTGGAAGCCACGATCTTATGTTTCACTGTATTATTATGAATCAATACATTGCAGTGTATCCAGATACTCCAGCAGTGCTACCTTGTTTTAAATGTTTTTACACTTATCCCTTGTAGGATGCTATTTTTAACAATTTGGTATTAAAAGTTGTTTTATTTCTTGGTCCCTCTTAGTGGATTTACCTATGTGTTTAAGCGTGTGTCCATATAGTGGTTACTTTTCTTTTTTGATTATTCAGAAACCCAGGACCTTCTCATGAAGTAGCAGAAGATGTGTCCTATAATTTCAAGTTGGAGCACATAGACACTCTTTTGCAGGAAGTTTTTACTTGCCTTGGAAAGATTAGGGACCCTCCACCTGCAGACTAATAATCTGTGAAAACAATTGATAAGTTCTTTAAGGTAGCCTTTCCCGGTTCCTGATGCAGTTTCTGAGCTAATTAGCAAGGAATGGAGCAAATCAGGCATTCCCTTTGTTCTCTCTGCCAAATTAAAAAAACATGTTTAATATACCCTCTGATAAATTGGAGGTATGGGAGACTATTTTAAATTTGTAAGGTGCTATTTGACTTTGGCTAGGCAGAATACCATTCCTTTAGAGCAGCGGTTCCCAACCTGTGGTACGCATACCCCTGGGGGTACTTGCCAGACCGGTTGGTGGGTATGCAAAAATATTGTTGGTAATGGCGGAAGATGCGGGGGGGGGGCACTCTCAATGGGTCATCAACTAATAACCATCGTGGAACTGTGGAAGGAAGGATCGCTCAGCCAGAAAGTGACAAGTGAAGTCCTGGCCGGGCATATAGGCAGAATCAGATGGGTGTCAGTGTCACCAAACAGCTTAGCCTCCTGCTCCACCCACCCCGTGCCATGCACAAAATTTTGACTGCGAGTGCACAGTTAGAAGCGGCACTAAAGCAGCATAGCTGCATGGACATGTGTGGTAGAGCCGTGGAGGTTGCGAGTCACACAGGCAAGGCGGGTCTGCATCCCCAAATAAGTTATAGTCAGTGCCAGTAAGTAAAGTACTGCTGCTAGTGCTTGCTTGATTCAGATTGCTTTACTTTCAAATAAAAACACATAGTGGCTGGGTGGTTAATATCGATCTGATCTCACAAATTTAAATATTTATTTTTATGATCATTACACTTTGACTCCCCCCCAGGGCCGTGTACAGGGGCAACTAGGCTGCTGCCAGGGGCGCCAGCCACAAAGCAGGGCTCCTCCTGAGAATGAGATCTGAGCTTTAATCCTGTTGATACACGTACAGGTATAGCTTACCTCCCCTATAAAAAAGCACTTCCTTTATTTTGAGGGATGGGTGGGGGTAATGAAGAGAGGGGGTACTCATAAATGAAAAGCCTAATCAAGGGGTACGGGAGAGAAAAAAAGGTTGGGAACCACTGCTTTAGAGGACAGTACCTTTTATAAGGATTTGATGGACAGAAAACTTTAAGATTTCCTCAGGAGATCCGTTGGGCTGGCAGGCTATATGTTTTGCCAAGCTGTTTGACAACATCTCTGACCTTGTTTTCCAAAAAGCTTCCCTTAATAAAATCCAGGATTGTTTTAGGTTGTTCAAGACTGCAAGCAGTTTCATTTGTGATGCAACTGTTAAAAGAACTTGCATTAATAGAAATGAGTGCTGCTAAGACTATTCTGGCTAGAATAGCCTTAAGGCTCAATTCATGGTCTGCTGATATATTATCTAAAATCAGACTTCTTTCCCTCCCATTTCAGGAAAAAACCTTGTTTGGACCTGGAATGGAATCATTGCTACAGTCACTGGAGGTAAAGGAGCTCTCCCAGTCACTGGAGGTAAAGGAGCTCTCCTGCCACTAGACAAAAAAAAGGACAGGGTTAAGTCCGCTAGATGATTTCACTCCTTTCATCATTCCAAAACCCAAAGATCCTTCTCCACAGTAACTCAGAAGTCATACACCTCATGCCCACATGGAAGCCTGGTTTCCTCTTGGTCTAAGACCAAACAGAACAAAAAAACCTGTCCCATCCTTCAAATCAGCATGAAGGTGCGCCTCCCAACCCAGACTTTGCTCTGGTGGGGGGCACCCTGAACCTTTTTCAAGAAGCTTGGGAAAAATCTGTTCAAGATCCTTGGGTATTGAACATAATTTACCAGGGGTACCACATAGGCTTTTGGTGTCGCCCTCCTTTAGGAAAATTCCTTCTGTCTGATGTTCCTAAAGATCCTTTAAAGGCCTCAGCTTTCTTGGCAAGTGTAACAGACCTAGAAGCCATGGGAGTAATTACTCTGTTCATTAATTGCTTCATAGAAAGATGAGACTTACAAGCCGATCTTGGATCTGAAAACTCTGAACAAATTTCTGAACGTTCCAACTTTCAAAATGGAGACTTTTCAAACAATATTACTTTTAGTGCAGGAGGGTCAATTTATTCTAACATAGACTTGAAAGATTATTTACATATCCCTATTCACAGGGATCAAATACAATTCCTCAGATCTGCCTTTCTAAACAGACGTTGCTAATGTGTGCTACGCTTATTTGGTCTGGCAACAGCACAAATAATTTTATCAGAGGTTCTCTTTTGTCCTTAGTTCTGACTATAGACAAAAGTGTTAGTCCATAGTCAGAGCTCAGGGTTTAGCAGTAGCTCCTTAATTAGATGACATTCTGGTACAGGCATCTTTTCAGATGGCTCGAACATACAAACACATTTATTCAGTTCCTTCCTTCCCATGGTTGGAAAACCAACCTTCCAAAAGCTCTTTACTACCACAAACCAGAGCTGCCATTCTGAGCTTCATCATAGACTATATAACAATGAGACTATTACTATTTCATTGTAGTCTTGTCAACTTCACAGCTTGGGTATAGTATCCCACATATTATTGCTTGTGGGCTCTCACCATCTTATGAATAGAAAACAAATCTTATGCTTACCTGATAAAGTAATGTATTTCATAATGGTGAGAGTCCACGAGACCTGCCCTTATTTTTCATTAACAGTTGATAGCAATACAAGTTTGAACCCTGCTTTTCCTTTCCTACTTTCTTATTTTCTCCTTTGTCTTGACCATAAGTATGACTAAGGAGTCATGAGAAAGTGTGAGGATTTAAAGCTCTGTTGTGTGGAGTGTTTTGCCTCCTCTTGTAGGACTAGATTTTAATCCCACATGGGATGGCTTGTGGACTCTAACCATCATGAAATAAATTAATTTATTAGATATGCATACATTTTGCTTTTTAATCTACTTATTTAGAAAATTAGAATTTGTAAAAATGCAAACAGTATTTTAATGTTATTTAAGAAGTCCAAAATAATATGAAGCTTAAAGTGAAGGTAAACTTTGGTGAATGAAAGCCCGTTTTTTAAAAATACTATTTAAAACAGGGGCACTGTCATTCATCAAAGTTTACAAAGCAGCCGTTTTCATTAAAAACTTACCTCTCTTCTTTGCACAGCCAGAGCAGCTTCCCCCACCCGGAGATCCTCTCTTCAGACGTCAGCAATGACTAATCCAGCTTCCTCCAATCACTGCTTTCCCCCCAGGGTAGTCATTACCTGAGGCCATGCCGTTCATCAAAGTTTACCTTCACTTTAAATCAATTAGTGATTCCCTTAGGGCATCTGGTTTAATAGATAAATATTAGAGGGGATAAAGTACATCCTAGTCATGTGTCTTTAAGAGTGTAGACCTGTATCAGATATTACTTAAGAACCAGTGTACAGAAAAAGGTGAAGTATATTATTATGGCACTAAGTATAGTATTTGAGAAGATGCATTTTATAGATTTTAGCATTCAATTACAATGGCAGCATACATAATATGCAGTGGATAAATCTGACTTAGGTAAAGCCTAAGATCTAAAACCTATATGTATGTTGTGTGTGTGTGTTTTAAAATAACAGAAGAATATATTGGTTGACAGTTTTCACATTCTGGGATATGCACAGTTTCCTCTTATTTTTTTCAAGGGACATAAAAAGGAAATGTTTTCTTTCATGATTTAGAAAGAACATGCAATTTTAAACATCTTTCCAAATTACTTCTATGATCTAATTTGCTTCAGACTCTTGATATCCTTTGTTGATACGCATATCTAAATATGCTCAGTAGCTGCTGATTGGTGGCTGTACAGATGCCTCGTGTGATTGGCTCACCCATGTGCATTATTTCTTCAACAAAGGATATCTGAAGAATGAAGCAAATTATAATAATAATTTTGTTTAAAATTGTATTCTCTATATGAATCATGAAAGAAAAATGTTGGGTTTCCTGTCCCTTTAACCTAATAATATTTACTTGCTGCAGTTGGGGTACTGTGAGCAAATATTTTTTTGCCTGTAGAAGAGGGGGAGAGAGAATGTAACTTTAGTCCACTCTAACCTGAAACACTCAATACAGTTGTTAAAAAGCTGACATCACTGAACTGTGCAAGTCATGACCATATAGAAAATGACAATGATTAAGTAACTATCCCTACCAGGGTTTCCTCTTGGCCATATTTTGCACAGTTCAGTTCTTAGACAATTTATAATATGTGTTCTCATCTCACAGAGAACACTTCAGAACAGATATAAAATCTAGGTTTCAATATGACGGCAACAAATATTTAAAAGAAACTCAGTAGAAAGTCAATCATTTTCAGATCAATTACAGGAAAGGGAGACCATATATTTTGAAAGTATATTGCAAAGGGTTTTTTTTACTACACATAATTAAAAAAAAATATTTTACAATCTCACATGTTTTAATGTCCCTTTAATGGATTGGAAACAAAGCCCAAATTATCTGATCTCCCAAACAATGTTTTTCACAGGAATTTGCACAACTTGAAAGCAGGGGAGCATGCGGTTTAAATTGCTATTTGTATTGGGAGATTTTCTTTTTGTTGGCACTGTTGAAATATAAGCTTTCCAGCACATCAGGGGGTTAAACTAAAATACTTCATTGCCTGCTTAGTGCATAATATAACGAATATAATTTTTTTCTAATTGTTGTGCTTTAGACAATAAGAATGTGGAATTCAATTTGCTAATCCAAGAAGAGTTTTGTTTTTTAGGCAGGAAACCCTAATCCAAGACTCTTTGTACAAGAGTTATATATAGTAGGGTGAGATAATGTGGTGTTTACATTTAAATTATAGGGTGTATTATGTTTATTTCCACCATCCTAGTAAGTATACATTTGTGTTTTAACTCATCTTGACACTAGGAAAGTCCTGGCCTGATTTTTCAAGCTTTACTTTTATTTTTTGCTAAAGTACCATAGGACTAAGCAAACCGATACATTTGTAATTGGTTCTCATAGGTCTTTAATGTAATGAAAATTCCTGCTTGTGACCACATCAAAGAGTAGCGATATCTGAAATATTATTAAGCACAACTTATATAGATATTGAAAATGTGATACAATAAGTAGCTGTGAGTGAGAATAAATAAATATTCCGGCCGTTTCCATGGGGACATTGGGTAGACCCTGGAGACAGAACTTGGAGATATGCAAATAAAAGCATGGTCAAACCATGAAATTAAACCTGTTCTTAGTGGCAGTAATCAGGTACGGAAATTTTGACTTCCAAAAGATATAATCACTCCATGAGAAAATCCTGTGTCCTGCTGAGTAAAAAGATTGTTTTCTCATGCATGAAAACGGGGCTAGAAGTCAAATAACAAATTTTGAGACATAAAAGTAGCATAGCCCCAGGATATGCCCTGTACACATGAGTAGATTAAGTGTGGAAATATATTTCCTGTCCACTGCTCATCCTCTACTAAGTTCAAGTCTCCTTAGAAAAACTGCATAAGAGTCAGCGGTTTAAGCATTGGTGTGACACCATTCATATGATTAGATTTGCACACCTAAAGACTGACTGGTGTATATGAAAAAAAGTATTATGGTTATCAAAGCACAAGCTGAAATGATATTTAGTCATCTGTAATACAGAATAAGGAAAATGCAGAAGGTTTTATTGTAACAGGCTGAAGCCCAACTGCTGAGCATGAAGGGCCAAACAAAACCACAGGATTTATTTTAGTCTCTAAAAGGGACAGTAAAGTCAAAACCTTCATGATTCAGATTGATCACGCAATTTAACACAGCTTTCCAATTTACCTCTATTATCAAATTTGCTTTGTTTACTTTATATCCTTTGTTGAAGAGGAAAGCTAGCTAGGCTGAGAAGAGCTCAGGAGTGTGCATGTGTCTATAGCAGTCTATGGCAACAGTGTTTGTAACTATGTAAAACAAAGCTATAAACAATGTTGCAAACTTCTCACAGATGGCTTGAGACATGTATGCTCTGCTGAGCTCGTGTATGTTTACTCTTTAACAAGGGATATCAAGAGAACTAAGCACAATGTATAACAAAAGTAAATTGGAAAGTTGTTTACAATTTAATTTCTGACCAATCCTTTTAAGCTTAATTTTGACTATAATGCCCTTTTAATATATTAAACAATATAACTCAATATTTTGTAAAACTAAGCAATAATTATTACATCACAAGTATGAAAACAGATAAAGGCTCCAATGGTGCAGAAGATCACAACAATTGTTGTAAATTGTATCAATACCTCACTCTACAGAATGATACTCACAAAAGCGGCCCACTATGTGGCAGTGCAAGTCAAGCAGGCTGGATAGATCAGAGCCCACCAGCTGGCTCACTCCAGATTGTTGATATACCAATGGTTGAAAAAAATATATATTTAAAACTTTAAATATAATTTGCTTAAGCTTTAAATATATATTTTTTATCAATAAATAGTCCTCTATGCATAGAGGTTATTTTGTTTTTTATCTAAAACTGTGAGTTTTCTCCTGTTAAGTGTGGTCAGTCCACGGGTCATCATTACTTCTGGGATATTAACTCCTCCCCAACAGGAAGTGCAAGAGGATTCACCCAGCAGAGCTGCCATATAGCTCCTCCCCTCTACGTCACACCCAGTCATTCTCTTGCACCCAACTAATAGATAGGATGTGTGAGAGGACTGTGGTGATTATACTTAGTTTTATACCTTCAATCAAAAGTTTGTTATTTTATAACAGCACCGGAGTGTGTTGTTCCTTCTCTGGTAGAATTTGAAGAAGAATCTACCTGAGTTTTTTGTATGATTTTAGCCGGCGTAGTTAAGATCATATTGCTGTTCTCGGCCATCTGAGGAGTGAGGTAAACTTCAGATCAGGGGACAGCGGGCAGGTTAACCTGCAAAGAGGTATGTAGCAGCATATTATTTTCTGACAATGGAATTGACTGAGAAAATTCTGCCATACCGATATAATGTAAGCTCAGCCTTAAATGCAGTAGTAGCAACTGGTATCAGGCTGTCATGTATGTATATTTACACTTCAGTATTCTGGGGAATGGCACTTCACTGGGATAATACTGTATGCATAAGACTTTAGCCTAATTTGCAGTGACTAGCAACAGGCTTCTAATGACATTTCATTTATTTGATGTTAAACGTTTTTTGCTGGCATGTTAAATCGTTTAATTTTCTGAGGTACTGGGTGAAAAAATGTTTTTGGGCACTGTTTTTTCCACTTGGCATTCGTTTTATTTAATTTAAGACAGTTTACTGATCTCCCTCACTGTTGTGTGTGAGGGGGAGGGGCCTATTTTGGCGCTTTTGCTACGCATCAAAAAATTCAGTCAGAAGTCTCTTGTCTTCCCTGCATGATCCGGTTCGTCTCTACAGAGCTCAGGGGTCTTCAAAACTTATTTTGAGGGAGGTAATCACTCACAGCAGAGCTGTGAGATTGTAACTGACTGTGATAAAAAACGTTTATTTCTGTACTTTTTTTCTGCTATTCAGGGTTAGTTATCCATTACTAATGGGGGCAATCCTTTGCTAAAATTGTGTTTTTACCGGAAAGAATTTGATGTTATAGTTTCTCAAGTTTATTATTTCTCAACTGTCATAACTTTTTTCTGTGCTTCTTAAAGGCACAGTACGTTTTCATATTATTTGTAAATTGCTTTGAAAAGTATTTCCAAGTTGCTAGTTTATTTGCTAGTGTGTTAAACATGTCTGATTCAGAGGAATATCTCTGTGCTATATGTGCTAAAGCCAAAGTGGAGCCCAATAGAAATTTATGTACTAATTGCATTGATGCTACTTTAAATAAAAGTAAATCTGTACAAATTGAACATATTTCACCAAACAACGAGGGGAGAGTTATGCCGACTAACTCGCCTCACGTGTCAGTGCCTGCATCTCCTGCTCGGGAGGTGCGTGATATTGTAGCGCCGAGTACATCAGGGCGGCCATTACAAATCACATTACAGGATATGGCTAATGTTATGACTGAAGTTTTGGCTAAATTACCAGAACTAAGAGGTAAGCGTGATCACTCTGGGGTGAGAACAGAGTGCGCTGTTGATAATAGGGCCATGTCTGATACTGCGTCACAGTATGCTGAACATGAGGACGGAGAGCTTCAATCTGCAGGTGACGGTTCTGATCCCAATAGAATGGATTCAGACATTTCTAATTTTAAGTTTAAACTCGAAAACCTCCGTGTACTGTTAGGGGAGGTATTAGCAGCTCTGAATGATTGTAACACCGTTGCAATCCCAGAGAAATTATGTAGGCTGGATAGATACTATGCGGTACCGGCGAGTACTGACGTATTTCCTATACCTAAGAGGCTTACAGAGATAATTACTAAGGAGTGGGATAGGCCCGGTGTTCCCTTTTCCCCCCCTCCTGTGTTTAGAAAAATGTTTCCAATAGACGCCACCACACGGGACTTATGGCAGACGGTCCCTAAGGTGGAGGGAGCGGTTTCTACTCTGGCTAAGCGTACCACTATCCCGGTGGAGGATAGCTGTGCCTTTTCAGATCCAATGGATAAAAAAATTAGAGGGTTACCTTAAGAAAATGTTTGTTCAACAAGGTTTATATTGCAACCCCTTGCATGTATTGCGTCTGTCACGGCCGCGGCCGCTTTTTGGTCCGAGTCCCTGGAAGAGACTCTTGACTCAATAACTATAGATGAGATTTCAAACAAGCTTAAGACACTTAAGCTAGCTAATTCATTTATTTCGGATGCCGTAGTACATTTAACTAAACTTACGGCTAAGAATTCCGGATTCGCCATTCAGGCACGCAGAGCACTGTCGCTCAAATCCTGGTCAGCTGACGTTACTTCTAAATCTAAATTACTTAACATACCTTTCAAAGGGCAGACCTTATTCGGGCCCGGGTTGAAAGAGATTATCGCTGACATTACAGGAGGTAAAGGCCATGCTCTGCCTCAAGACAGAGCCAAACCTAAGGCTAGACAGTCTAATTTTCGTTCCTTTCGTAATTTCAAAGCAGGAGCAGCATCAACTTCCTCTGCACCAAAACAGGAAGGAGCTGTTGCTCGCTACAGACAAGGCTGGAGACCTAACCAGTCCTGGAACAAGGGCAAGCAGGCCAGGAAACCTGCTGCTGCCCCTAAGACAGCATGAATTGAGGGCCCCCGATCCGGGAACGGATCTAGTGGGGGGCAGACTTTCTCTCTTCGCCCAGGCTTGGGCAAGAGATGTCCAGGATCCCTGGGCGTTAGAGATCATATCTCAGGGATATCTTCTGGACTTCAAATCCTCTCCCCCAAAAGGGAGATTTCATCTGTCAAGGTTGTAAACAAACCAAATAAAGAAAGAGGCGTTTCTACGCTGTGTACAAGATCTTTTACTAATGGGAGTGATCCATCCGGTTCCGCGGTCGGAACACGGACAAGGGTTTTACTCAAATTTGTTTGTGGTTCCCAAAAAAGAGGGAACTTTCAGGCCAATCTTGGATTTAAAGATCCTAAACAAATTCCTAAGAGTTTCATCGTTCAAAATGGAAACTATTCGGACAATTCTACCCATGATCCAAAAGGGTCAGTACATGACCACAGTGGATTTAAAGGATGCTTACCTTCACATACCGATTCACAAGGATCATTACCGGTATCTAAGGTTTGCCTTCCTAGACAGGCATTACCAGTTTGTAGCTCTTCCATTCGGATTAGCTACGGCTCCAAGAATCTTCACAAAGGTTCTGGGTGCACTTCTGGCGGTACTAAGACCGCGAGGAATTTCGGTAGCTCCGTACCTAGACGACATTCTGATACAAGCTTCAAGCTTTCAAACTGCCAAGTCTCATACAGAGTTAGTACTGGCATTTCTAAGGTCGCATGGATGGAAGGTGAACGAAAAGAAGAGTTCTCTCTTTCCACTCACAAGAGTTCCCTTCTTGGGGACTCTTATAAATTCTGTAGAAATGAAGATCTACCTGACAGAAGACAGGTTAACAAAGCTTCAAAATGCATGCCGTGTCCTTCATTCCATTCAACACCCGTCAGTGGCTCAATGCATGGAGGTAATCGGCTTGATGGTAGCGGCAATGGACATAGTACCCTTTGCACGCCTACATCTCAGACCGCTGCAATTGTGCATGCTAAGTCAGTGGAATGGGGATTACTCAGACTTGTCCCCTACTCTGAATCTGGATCAAGAGACCAGAAATTCTCTTCTATGGTGGCTTTCTCGGTCACATCTGTCCAGGGGGATGCCATTCAGCAGGCCAGATTGGACAATTGTAACAACAGACGCCAGCCTACTAGGTTGGGGCGCTGTCTGGAATTCTCTGAAGGCTCAGGGACAATGGAATCAGGAGGAGAGTCTCCTGCCAATAAACATTCTGGAATTGAGAGCAGTTCTCAATGCCCTTCTGGCTTGGCCCCAGGTTAACAACTCGGGGGTTCATCAGGTTTCAGTCGGGACAACATCACGACTGTAGCTTACATCAACCATCAGGGAGGGACAAGAAGCTCCCTAGCAATGATGGAAGTATCAAAGATAATTCGCTGGGCAGAGTCTCACTCTTGCCACCTGTCAGCAATCCACATCCCGGGAGTGGAGAACTGGGAGGCGGATTTCCTAAGTCGTCAGACTTTTCATCCGGGGGAGTGGGAACTTCATCCGGAGGTCTTTGCCCAAATTCTTCGACGTTGGGGCAAACCAGAGATAGATCTCATGGCATCTCGACAGAACGCCAAGCTTCCTTGTTACGGGTCCAGATCCAGGGATCCGGGAGCGGTTCTGATAGATGCTTTGACAGCACCTTGGACCTTCGGGATGGCTTATGTGTTTCCACCCTTCCCGATGCTTCCTCGATTGATTGCCAGAATCAAACAGGAGAGAGCATCGGTGATTCTAATAGCGCCTGCGTGGCCACGCAGGACTTGGTATGCAGATCTAGTGGACATGTCATCCTGTCCACCTTGGTCTCTGCCTCTGAGACAGGACCTTCTGATCCAGGGTCCCTTCAAACATCAAAATCTAATTTCTCTGAAGCTGACTGCTTGGAAATTGAACGCTTGATTTTATCAAAACGTGGTTTTTCTGAGTCAGTAATTGATACCTTAATACAGGCTAGGAAGCCTGTTACCAGAAAGATTTACCATAAAATATGGCGTAAATACTTATATTGGTGCGAATCCAAGAGTTACTCATGGAGTAAGGTTAGGATTCCTAGGATATTGTCTTTTCTACAAGAAGGTTTAGAAAAGGGTTTATCCGCTAGTTCCTTAAAGGGACAGATTTCAGCTCTGTCCATTCTTTTACACAAACGTCTGTCAGAGGTTCCGGACGTTCAAGCTTTTTGTCAGGCTTTAGCTAGGATCAAGCCTGTGTTTAAAACTGTTGCTCCCCCATGGAGTTTGAACTTAGTTCTTAATGTTTTACTAGGTGTTCCGTTTGAACCCCTTCATTCCATTGATATCAAGCTGTTATCTTGGAAAGTTCTGTTTTTAATGGCTATTTCCTCGGCTCGAAGAGTCTCTGAGTTATCTGCCTTACATTGTGATTCTCCTTATCTGATTTTTCATTCAGACAAGGTAGTTCTGCGTACTAAACCTGGGTTCTTACCTAACGGTGGTCACTAACAGGAATATCAATCAAGAGATTGTTGTTCCATCTTTGTGTCCTAATCCTTCTTCGAAGAAGGAACGTCTTCTACACAATCTAGATGTAGTCCGTGCCCTGAAATTTTATCTACAGGCAACTAAGGATTTTCGACAAACGTCTTCCCTGTTTGTCGTTTATTCTGGTCAGAGGAGAGGTCAAAAAGCTTCGGCTACCTCTCTCTCTTTTTGGCTTTGTAGCATAATACGTTTAGCCTATGAGACTGCTGGACAGCAGCCTCCTGAAAGAATTACAGCTCATTCTACTAGAGCTGTGGCTTCCACTTGGCCTTTAAGAATGAGGCTTCTGTTGAACAGATTTGCAAGGCTGCAACTTGGTCTTCTCTTCATACTTTTTCCAAATTTTACAAATTTGACACTTTTGCTTCTTCGGAGGCTGTTTTTTGGGAGAAAGGTTCTTCAGGCAGTGGTTCCTTCCGTATAAAGAGCCTGCCTGTCCCTCCCGTCATCCGTGTACTTTAGCTTTGGGTATTGGTATCCCAGAAGTAATGATGACCCGTGGACTGACCACACTTAACAGGAGAAAACAAAATTTATGCTTACCTGATAAATTCCTTTCTCCTGTAGTGTGGTCAGTCCACGGCCCGCCCTGTTTTTATGGCAGGTCTAAATTTTTAAATTATACTCCAGTCACCACTGCACCCTTTGGCTTCTCCTTTCTCGTTGGTTCTCGGTCGAATGACTGGGTGTGACGTAGAGGGGAGGAGCTATATGGCAGCTCTGCTGGGTGAATCCTCTTGCACTTCCTGTTGGGGAGGAGTTAATATCCCAGAAGTAATGATGACCCGTGGACTGACCACACTACAGGAGAAAGGAATTTATCAGGTAAGCATAAATTTTGGGTTTTTTACCTTTATTTCAACTGTGGATCTGGTACCTGTTTGCCTGAGTGAGCTAGCTGGTGGGCTCATATTAACCCAGCTTGTTTGACTTGCACTGCAATATAGTGCGCCACTTTTCAACCATTGGTATATCCACGATCTGGAGTAAGCCAGCTGGTGGACTCTGATCTATCCAGCCTGCTTGACTTGCACTGCCACATAGTGGGCCACTTTTGTGAGTATCATTCTGTAGAGTGATGTTTTGATACAATTTCCAACAATTGTTGTGATCTTCTGCACCATTGGAGAGCCTTTTTCTGTTTTTTCATATTTGCAGTTCCTCCACTTTGTTCCAAGAAGAGCTGATCCTAGTGTATCTCTCCTTAACCATCGACGGAAGCCTCTAGAGGGCGCCTTTGTCCTGAGGGACCATCTTTGATGGACTTTATTTGGCGATTATATCACAAGGCCAGAGTATTAACATGATGCAGCACAGTGTTCATTCAAGTAAATGTTTAAAACACACCTATACACTATGTTAAGAAGTACTAGAGAAACTATTTGTTTGTCTTTCATTTCATAATGTCAGAAAAGCCATAAAGATGAATTTATGTGCCTTATAGTTTAGCCCCTATAAGACTATAGTTTCCTTATTTGTTAGCCATCGTGAAGTCTCTGTGGAACAGTTGTACAAGACAGATATTTGGTCTTATTAGATGCCTTTAAAAAAAAAATTAAATGTGTATTCCTTCAATTGCAAGCAGCCTTGGTGTTGTAGAGTTTTTCTGCATACATGTGTGTAGGACAGATATTTTATTTCAGTCTTGTTTTAATATGAGTAAATATGGCTTTTACCCACCAGTTACAAATATGACTCTAAATATGACACTACCACTGTTCCAGTATCTCATGGTGAGACCAACAAAGGCCAAGACACATTTTAAGTGGGAATGCCCTCTCTCTCTCTGTTGCCTTATTTTATGGTCTTATGGTAGACAAACTCTTCATTAAGTCCCATAAGGGGCAGAGGCATAACTGGCGCTCACTGGAACCCAGGTCAAAGTCTGTGGCAGGGCCCCACTCATTTGAACAGAACCCCTTTCAAAGCATATCTAATGGAATATATATATACATGCACACACATACAAGAGGGAGTTGATATACAACCTAGCAAACACTCCTTATAAACACTACAGCACTAATAAAAACACAACCGCAAACTGCTTGCTCTCTGTTCAGAACTTTCTTTTTCACGGTTGTTTTTCAGTCACCACAAGCTTATTGGCCTCTAGTTGTCCTCTGTGAAAGAGTTGCAATTTAAAAAACTGCAGCCGGCTAAACAAGCTGCTCTGAAATCTGGTTCTACTTGAGCAGAAGCAGACGAGCCCCCAAAAAGGATGGGCCAGGTAGCAGTGGAGACCCCTGTAGTTATGCCACTGATAAGGGGTGTATTTAATTAGTTCAGGAAGCCATTCTGTCAATAGGACTGTTCACAGAGGCATTTACTCTGATGTACCATTCAATCAGCATGCTATTGATAATGGGCAATTCGCCCCACATCATTTCGATTTAAAGGTGAGATTGCACCAAACAGCTTTTGCATCTGTATCTTTGCTACCTGATCTGTGTATGTATTTTTAGTATATTATTGTGAGCTATGATCTATTATAAAACTAAGACCTTCAAGTGGATTCATTTTTATTTATTTTTTTTACAGATAGTGACTTATCCACCGGACTTTTGCTATATTCTCTTGTTTTATTATGTCTTTGGGTGCAAACAGTAGATTACTTGTCTCATATTCCACACGTTTAGTTTTTCTCAAGCAAGTTCTATATGAAGGGATCTTTATGTGCAGGAGTTGTTCTAAGGTTACTAACTAATGCAGCAAGTGTTGCTGATGGCGACTCCACCTTTAAATCTGATTATATAGAAGAAGGGGAAGAAGCTGGGCAGATCAGGAGATTATATATAGGATTTTTACTATGAAGTTTGAATGTATGTTTTGGAATATTACAGTATCAACTGGGTTTGGTAGCCTGGCCATATAAAAAAAAATTGTTGGTGTATATTAACACTTACAGTAATCCTAGGTTTTCTTCAACCAATTTTTGTTATTCAGTAGTTTAAAATCCTTCTTTGCACAAACCTTTAAACTGGGTATCTAGAAGAAAAATATTAGACAACTCAAGTTTGTTAGGACCTAAGTTTGAGCTTGGGTATATCCACATTGTAAACATAACCAATTAATAAGATGATATGCGTCCACTAGATGGAGCTATTGGATCTACTATAGGCAGTAAATGTGTCTAATTTGCGTCTTGTATAAATTGAGGGTAGTTCACTATTATCTATTACACATAGATAATTGAGTATAAATACTTTCCATGCTAAGAAAATAACTAAAGTGAAATACATTACCTTTATTCCGGAATCGCGATGGAAATGTAGACCAGGCTTTTAAACGACTAGGTTCCTACCTCTTGCTAATAGTCATGAATGCTTGCTTTACAGTTATGTCTTCTTGTGTCAATAAAGGTGGTGTTGTAACGTTATTTTCATAGCACAAAAGTAATCTTGTCTGCAATACAGCTCTTTTTCATTGTTTTATTAGGTTTACATTTGCTTCTTTAAAGGAATAGGAAAGTAAAAATTAAACCTGCATGATTCAGATAGAGCAGGTCATTTTAAAACACTTTTAAATTCAAATGCGGTTCATTCTCTTGGTATAACTAGAAGTAACCTTTTTGCGCACGTCTGGTTGCACTCTTTTATGAGTTAAATGTAAAAAGTTATCTCACTTGAGCTAACCAGACACACAAAAAGCAGAACTTAGGATATTGCATCTGCTATAACCTATTCCTCCATAAAAGTCAATGGAGCAAAAAAAGTGTGTGGGGGGAACACTCGCGCGAACGAACGCGAAAACCCGATATCGCTTGCGCACTAACGTTTGCTTTCCACTCGTAATCATATCACTATGTTTATGTCTCAGTCAGGAAACACAGATTTATGTATGTTCTTATACACGTATCTGTATTTATATACAGTTTTGTGTAGGGTTACCAGGTGTCAATAAATAAACTTATTTTAGCAGGCTGTCCAGTAAAATATATACAACAATACTGGACAATTTCTAACTTTAAACTTAAATTTGTCTAATTCAGACAGAATATGCCATTTTAAACAACTTTCCAATTCCAACTTCTTTTATCAAATTTGTTGTGTTCTCTTTTGTTACAAGCATAGGAAGGCTCAGGAGCATCAGTGCAGTTCTGGAAGCTAGCTGCTGATTGGTGGCTGCACATATATGCCTCTTGTCATTGGTTAACTCTATATGTTCAGCTAGCTCCCAGTAGTGCATTTCTGCCCTCAAGCCTACCTAAGTTTACTCTTCAATAAAGCATAGCAAAAGAACAAAGTTAATTTGAATAAAACAAGTAAAGTTGAACATTTTTAAATTGTAAGCTCTGTAAAAGTTTAATGTTCACTTTATTGTCCCTTTAAATGTCCCCTAAGTGGCAGCTAAATCTTAAAGGTATCCTATGCCTCTGCATTAAAATGTGTAGTTAAAGGGTATATATCTTACTGACAGTCATGAGCACTGGTTACATGTAGCATTTGGGGTAAAATCCATGATTGGTATAAAACCACTTCTCTGTGTGTGTTACTAGCAGTCAAGAGGGGGTCAAATCATCTCTGGCAGCCAATTGAATAAAATCACTGCAAAGTTGTGAAAAATATATATTGGAGTCAAGTGTGGGGCCTATGATGAGGCCATAGGGGCTGAAATATCAATGTCTGTCCGACATATACTCTGTAGCGTATCATGTCCGGCAGACATTGCTGAATGCCGACAGCGTATCATTGTGAACTGCTTGTGAAATGCTGCCCCCTGCGGATTTGCAGCCAATCGTCCGCTAGCAGGGGGTGTCAATCAGCCCGATCATATGAGATCGGGCGGATTGATGTCCGAAGCCTCAGAGCAGACGGACCAGTTATAGAGCAGCGGTCTTAAGACAGCTGCTTCATAACTGCTGTTTCCAGCGAGCCGTTCAGCCCTTTATTATTATTATTATCAGGTATTTGTAGAGCGCCAACAGATTCCGCAGCGCTGACAAATCGACCCCATAGTGTGACCTTACCAGATGCAAGGTCATCAAGTATTTTTGTGGCAAACAGCTGGCAACTCTCGTTTTGTGTGTAGTTCAGATAGACAATCTGTTTTTGCTGGTAAAGTGTAATAGTCAGGAACCTTGGAAGACGAATCTAAAAATTCCTAAGCTCATTGTACCTATTTCATGACTGTGTGTATGAAATCTACACTAATGCATACGCACCTTTAAAAGGATAGTAAAGTCCAAATTAAACTTTCATGATTCTCATTGGGCATGTCATTTTAAACTTCTTTCTAGTTTACTTTTATCATCAAATTTGCTTTGTTCTCTTGGTATTCTTGGTTGAAAGCTAAACCTAAGTAGGCTCATATGCTAATTTCTAAACCCTTGAAGACCGCCACTTTTATCTGAATGCATTTGACAGTTTTTCACAGTTAGAGGGCAATAGTTTGTGTCTCATAAAAATAACATTGTGCTCACGCACTTGAAGTTATTTAAGAGTCAGCACTAATTGCCTGAAATGCAAGTCTGTCAAAAGATCTGAGATAAGGAGGGCAGTCTGCAGAAGCTTAGATACAAGGTAATTACAGAGGTAAAAAGTATATTTCTATAACAGTGTTGGTTATGCAAAATTGGGGAATGGTAAATAAAGGGGTTATCTATCTTTTTGAACAATAACAGTTTTTGGTGTTTACTAACCCTTTTAACATTAAAGCCCTTTTCATGCTACCTTATGATTTCCCTAACTCTCTATTTTGTTATCCCTCAGACCTGCCCCTCCGCCTCCAGGTATAACTAGAACACCCCGTGTGTAGCCGATGCAAGTTTTACATGGACATGGAAAGACAGTATTACTGTGGACACAGACCCTGCCCCCTGCGACTGGGGAATTTAAAGACCCTCAATATCAGCAAGTGGGGAAGGGTAACGAGCAAAGATATTTAAATGACACTTTAGCTGCTGTGAGGTCATTGAATACTTTACAGACTAAGACTTTTGTCTTCCTTACTGCCTGGGTTTACCTCTGGCTGGGCTTATGGGGACATCAGGTGACCCCCAAATCATGATGACAAAGCCCCTGCTGTATATTGCTTGTCATCCTCAGGGACCGTGTGTGTGGACGTGTGCGCGTAGGCAAGTGTGTGTGTGTGCACATGCGTGTGTGTGGATGTGTGCGCGTGGGCAAGTGTGTGCACATGCGTGTGTGTGGACGTGTGCGCATGGGCATGTGTGTGCTGGGCTGCTAAGTATATGTGTGTGTTATTATGTACAGGATTTGTGTACAAGTAAGTGCATAAGGGAAGAGGTGAATGAATGAATATTTGTATTGCTGGTAAAGTGTAATTGTCAGGAACCCTGCAAGACGTACTCTTATCACATAAGAGTGATAATCCAATAGCTGTTCATTTTAATGCAGATTATGGATAAAGGGAATTTGTTGGATAATAAAATGGAAGCTGGAATTTCCACTGAAAGATTAAACATTTTTTAAAGGTGTTTGTCTCATTTTTTTGTCTCATTGTCTTCCCTGAACCAGTTTACTAATCTGCTTTTAATTGTCTATGTGTAATATTAAAGGGACATTGTACACTAGATTTCTCCAACATAGGTGTGTCCGGTCCACGGCGTCATCCTTACTTGTGGGATATTCTCTTCCCCAACAGGAAATGGCAAAGAGCCCAGCAAAGCTGGTCACATGATCCCTCCTAGGCTCCGCCTACCCCAGTCATTCTCTTTGCCGTTGTACAGGCAACATCTCCACGGAGATGGCTTAGAGTTTTTTTTAGTGTTTAACTGTAGTTTTCATTATTCAATCAAGAGTTTGTTATTTTGAAATAGTGCTGGTATGTACTATTTACTCAGAAACAGAAAAGAGATGAAGATTTCTGTTTGTATGAGGAAAATGATTTTAGCAACCGTCACTAAAATCCATGGCTGTTCCACACAGGACTGTTGAGAGCAATTAACTTCAGTTGGGGAACAGTGTGCAGTCTCTTGCTGCTTGAGGTATGACACATTCTAACAAGACGATGTAATGCTGGAAGCTGTCATTTTCCCTCTGGGATCCGGTAAGCCATGTTTATTACGATTGTAAATAAGGGCTTCAAAAAGGGCTTATTAAAACTGTAGACTTTTTTTGGGGCTAAATCGATTGATTATTAACACATATTTAGCCTTGAGGAATCATTTTATCTGGGTATTTTTGATATAATAATATCGGCAGGCACTGTTTTAGACACCTTATTCTTTAGGGGCTTTCCCAAAGCATAGGCAGAGCCTCATTTTCGCGCCGGTGTGGCGCACTTGTTTTGAGAGGCATGGCATGCAGTCGCATGTGAGAGGAGCTCTGATACTTAGAAAAGACTTTCTGAAGGCGTCATTTGGTATCGTATTCCCCTTGGGGCTTGGTTGGGTCTCAGCAAAGCAGATACCAGGGACTGTAAAGGGGTTAAAGTTCAAAACGGCTCCGGTTCCGTTATTTTAAGGGTTAAAGCTTCCAAATTTGGTGTGCAATACTTTTAAGGCTTTAAGACACTGTGGTGAAAAATTGGTGAATTTTGAACAATTCCTTCATGTTTTTTCGCAATTGCAGTAATAAAGTGTGTTCAGTTTAAAATTTAAAGTGACAGTAACGGTTTTATTTTAAAACGTTTTTTGTACTTTGTTCTCAAGTTTATGCCTGTTTAACATGTCTGAACTACCAGATAGACTGTGTTCTGAATGTGGGGAAGCAAGAATTCCTATTCATTTAAATAAATGTGATTTATGTGACAATGACAATGATGCCCAAGATGATTCCTCAAGTGAGGGGAGTAAGCATGGTACTGCATCATTCCCTCCTTCGTCTACACGAGTCTTGCCCACTCAGGAGGCCCCTAGTACATCTAGCGCGCCAATACTCCTTACTATGCAACAATTAACGGCTGTAATGGATAATTCTGTCAAAAACATTTTAGCCAAAATGAACACTTATCAGCGCAAGCGCGACTGCTCTGTTTTAGATACTGTAGAGCATGACGACGCTGATATTAATATTTCTGAAGGGCCCCGAACTCAATCTGATGGGGCCAGGGAGGTTTTGTCTGAGGGAGAAATTACTGATTCAGGGATCATTTCTCAACAAGCTGAACCTGATGTGATTGCATTTAAATTTAAGTTGGAACATCTCCGCATTCTGCTTAAGGAGGTATTATCCACTCTGGATGATTGTGACAAGTTGGTCATCCCAGAGAAACTATGTAAAATGGACAAGTTCCTAGAGGTGCCGGGGCTCCCAGAAGCTTTTCCTATACCCAAGCGGGTGGCGGACATTGTTAATAAAGAATGGGAAAGGCCCGGTATTCCTTTCGTCCCTCCCCCCATATTTAAAAAATTGTTTCCTATGGTCGACCCCAGAAAGGACTTATGGCAGACAGTCCCCAAGGTCGAGGGAGCGGTTTCCACTTTAAACAAACGCACCACTATACCCATAGAGGATAGTTGTGCTTTCAAAGATCCTATGGATAAAAAATTAGAAGGTTTGCTTAAAAAGATGTTTGTTCAGCAGGGTTACCTTCTACAACCAATTTCATGCATTGTCCCTGTCGCTACAGCCGCATGTTTCTGGTTCGATGAGCTGATAAAGGCGGTCGACAGCGATTCTCCTCCTTATGAGGAGATTATGGACAGAATCAATGCTCTCAAATTGGCTAATTCTTTCACCCTAGACGCCACTTTGCAATTGGCTAGGTTAGCGGCTAAGAATTCTGGGTTTGCTATTGTGGCGCGCAGAGCGCTTTGGTTGAAATCTTGGTCGGCTGATGCGTCTTCCAAGAACAAGCTACTTAACATTCCTTTCAAGGGGAAAACGCTGTTTGGCCCTGACTTGAAAGAGATTATCTCGGATATCACTGGGGGTAAGGGCCACGCCCTTCCTCAGGATCGGCCTTTCAAGGCAAAAAATAAACCTAATTTTCGTCCCTTTCGTAGAAACGGACCAGCCCAAAGTGCCACGTCCTCTAAGCAAGAGGGTAATACTTCTCAAGCCAAGCCAGCTTGGAGACCAATGCAAGGCTGGAACAAGGGAAAGCAGGCCAAGAAACCTGCCACTGCTACCAAGACAGCATGAAATGTTGGCCCCCGATCCGGGACCGGATCTGGTGGGGGGCAGACTCTCTCTCTTCGCTCAGGCCTGGGCAAGAGATGTTCTGGATCCTTGGGCGCTAGAAATAGTCTCCCAAGGTTATCTTCTGGAATTCAAGGGACTTCCCCCAAGGGGGAGGTTCCACAGGTCTCAGTTGTCTTCAGACCACATAAAAAGACAGGCATTCTTACATTGTGTAGAAGACCTGTTAAAAATGGGAGTGATTCATCCCGTTCCATTAAGAGAACAAGGGATGGGGTTCTACTCCAATCTGTTCATAGTTCCCAAAAAAGAGGGAACGTTCAGACCAATCTTAGATCTCAAGATCTTAAACAAGTTTCTCAAGTTTCCATCGTTCAAGATGGAAACCATTCGAACTATTCTTCCTTCCATCCAGGAAGGTCAATTCATGACCACGGTGGATTTAAAGGATGCGTATCTACATATTCCTATCCACAAGGAACATCATCGGTTCCTGAGGTTCGCATTCCTGGACAAACATTACCAGTTCGTGGCGCTTCCTTTCGGATTAGCCACTGCTCCAAGGATTTTCACAAAGGTACTAGGGTCCCTTCTAGCTGTGCTAAGACCAAGGGGCATTGCTGTAGTACCTTACTTGGACGACATTCTGATTCAAGCGTCGTCCCTTCCTCAAGCAAAGGCTCACACGGACATTGTCCTGGCCTTTCTCAGATCTCACGGATGGAAAGTGAACGTGGAAAAGAGTTCTCTATCTCCGTCAACAAGGGTTCCCTTCTTGGGAACAATAATAGACTCCTTAGAAATGAGGATTTTTCTGACAGAGGCCAGAAAAACAAAACTTCTAGACTCTTGTCGGATACTTCATTCCGTTCCTCTTCCTTCCATAGCTCAGTGCATGGAAGTGATCGGGCTGATGGTAGCGGCAATGGACATAGTTCCTTTTGCGCGCATTCATCTAAGACCATTACAACTGTGCATGCTCAGTCAGTGGAATGGGGACTATACAGACTTGTCTCCGAAGATACAAGTAAATCAGAGGACCAGAGACTCACTCCGTTGGTGGCTGTCCCTGGACAACCTGTCACGAGGGATGACATTCCGCAGACCAGAGTGGGTCATTGTCACGACCGACGCCAGTCTGATGGGCTGGGGCGCGGTCTGGGGATCCCTGAAAGCTCAGGGTCTTTGGTCTCGGGAAGAATCTCTGTTACCGATAAATATTCTGGAACTGAGAGCGATATTCAATGCTCTCAAGGCTTGGCCTCAGCTAGCGAGGACCAAGTTCATACGGTTTCAATCAGACAACATGACAACTGTTGCGTACATCAACCATCAGGGGGGAACAAGGAGTTCCCTGGCGATGGAAGAAGTGACCAAAATCGTTCTATGGGCGGAGTCTCACTCCTGCCACCTGTCTGCTATCCACATCCCAGGAGTGGAAAATTGGGTAGCGGATTTTCTGAGTCGTCAGACATTGCATCCGGGGGAGTGGGAACTCCACCCGGAAATCTTTGCCCAAGTCACTCAGCTGTGGGGCATTCCAGACATGGATCTGATGGCCTCTCGTCAGAACTTCAAAGTTCCTTGCTACGGGTCCAGATCCAGGGATCCCAAGGCGGCTCTAGTGGATGCACTAGTAGCACCTTGGACCTTCAAACTAGCTTATGTGTTCCCGCCGTTTCCTCTCATCCCCAGGCTGGTAGCCAGGATCAATCAGGAGAGGGCGTCGGTGATCTTGATAGCTCCTGCGTGGCCACGCAGGACTTGGTATGCAGATCTGGTGAATATGTCATCGGCTCCACCTTGGAAGCTACCTTTGAGACGAGACCTTCTTGTTCAGGGTCCGTTCGAACATCCGAATCTGGTTTCACTCCAGCTGACTGCTTGGAGATTGAACGCTTGATCTTATCGAAGCGAGGGTTCTCAGATTCCGTTATCGATACTCTTGTTCAGGCCAGAAAGCCTGTAACTAGAAAGATTTACCACAAAATTTGGAAAAAATATATCTGTTGGTGTGAATCTAAAGGATTCCCTTGGGACAAGGTTAAGATTCCTAGGATTCTATCCTTCCTTCAAGAAGGATTGGAAAAAGGATTATCTGCAAGTTCCCTGAAGGGACAGATTTCTGCCTTGTCTGTGTTACTTCACAAAAAGCTGGCCGCTGTGCCAGATGTTCAAGCCTTTGTTCAGGCTCTGGTTAGAATTAAGCCTGTTTACAAACCTTTGACTCCTCCTTGGAGTCTCAATTTAGTTCTTTCAGTTCTTCAGGGGGTTCCGTTTGAACCCTTGCATTCCGTTGATATTAAGTTATTATCTTGGAAAGTTTTGTTTTTAGTTGCAATTTCTTCTGCTAGAAGAGTTTCAGAATTATCTGCTCTGCAGTGTTCTCCTCCTTATCTGGTGTTCCATGCAGATAAGGTGGTTTTACGTACTAAACCTGGTTTTCTTCCAAAAGTTGTTTCTAACAAAAACATTAACCAGGAGATTATCGTACCTTCTCTGTGTCCGAAACCAGTTTCAAAGAAGGAACGTTTGTTGCACAATTTGGATGTGGTTCGCGCTCTAAAATTCTATTTAGATGCTACAAAGGATTTTAGACAAACATCTTCCTTGTTTGTTGTTTATTCCGGTAAAAGGAGAGGTCAAAAAGCAACTTCTACCTCTCTCTCTTTTTGGATTAAAAGCATCATCAGATTGGCTTACGAGACTGCCGGACGGCAGCCTCCCGAAAGAATCACAGCTCATTCCACTAGGGCTGTGACTTCCACATGGGCCTTCAAGAACGAGGCTTCTGTTGATCAGATATGTAGGGCAGCGACTTGGTCTTCACTGCACACTTTTACCAAATTTTACAAGTTTGATACTTTTGCTTCTTCTGAGGCTATTTTTGGGAGAAAGGTTTTGCAAGCCGTGGTGCCTTCCATTTAGGTGACCTGATTTGCTCCCTCCCTTCATCCGTGTCCTAAAGCTTTGGTATTGGTTCCCACAAGTAAGGATGACGCCGTGGACCGGACACACCTATGTTGGAGAAAACAGAATTTATGTTTACCTGATAAATTACTTTCTCCAACGGTGTGTCCGGTCCACGGCCCGCCCTGGTTTTTTTAATCAGGTCTGATAATTTATTTTCTTTAACTACAGTCACCACGGTACCATATGGTTTCTCCTATGCAAATATTCCTCCTTAACGTCGGTCGAATGACTGGGGTAGGCGGAGCCTAGGAGGGATCATGTGACCAGCTTTGCTGGGCTCTTTGCCATTTCCTGTTGGGGAAGAGAATATCCCACAAGTAAGGATGACGCCGTGGACCGGACACACCGTTGGAGAAAGTAATTTATCAGGTAAACATAAATTCTGTTTTTTCTTTGCATAAATGTTTTGTAGATGATCCATTTATATAGCCAGCCCGGTAGTGTTTTTGTAACTGTATAGTTTTGCTTATTTTTTAATAACATTGTGCTGATTTTCAGACTCCTAACTAAGCCCTAAAGTATCGGATGTATACTAATGTCTACGGATTCCTGCTTGCTCCTGTAGTGTAATGGGTCTTTCTGTATGCAGGGAGGGGGAGTGCCTGCTCTTCCTGCTATCTCAGATAGATTTCTGATGTGTTTTTGTTTTCTAATAACAAATTGTATATATTCACATGGGCAGTAACAGGTGATAACAATCTAATGTCTGCTGCATCAGTCCTGTCTTTAACTCTGGTACAGCTAGAAAGACGAGTACTGCATATATGGAAACTGGTTTCAACAGCAGGTATAAACCAAGTGGCTATTAAAGGGGCATATGACTGCACAAAGTAAATGTTCTATTGTGTTAGAGCATTTTATTATTGCACAATTACTTGCATATAACTATACTAGTCCTAAAGCCATTTTTTGCAGTACAGCGGTCCCACCCCTTACGCTCTCTCTCCCCCCTCTCTTTTGCGTGCTCTCTCTCTCCCCCTCTATTTCTTCTGTTAAGTGTGATCAGTCCACGGGTCATCATTACTTCTGGGATATTAACTCCTCCCCAACAGGAAGTGCAAGAGGATTCACCCAGCAGAGCTGCATATAGCTCCTCCCCTCTACGTCACTCCCAGTCATTCTCTTGCACCCAACGACTAGATAGGAGGTGTGAGAGGGCTATGGTGATTATACTTAGTTTTATATCTTCAATCAAAAGTTTGTTATTTTAAAATAGCACCGGAGTGTGTTATTACCTCTCTGGCAGAGTTTGAAGAAGAATCTACCAGAGTTTTTGTTATGATTTTAGCCGGAGTAGTTAAGATCATATTGCTGTTTCTCGGCCATCTGAGGAGAGGTAAACTTCAGATCAGGGGACAGCGGGCAGATGAATCTGCATAGAGGTATGTAGCAGCTTATTATTTTCTGACAATGGAATTGATGAGAAAATCCTGCCATACCGATATAATGTCATGTATGTATACTTTACACTTCAGTATTCTGGGGAATGGTACTTCACTAGAATTACACTGTAAGAAGTACATTAAGCTGTTTAATAACTAGAAATTATGTTTAACGTTTTTGCTGGAATGTAAAATCGTTTTCATTTACTGAGGTACTGAGTGAATAAATGTTTGGGCACCATTTTTCCACTTGGCAGTTGCTTAATCTTTTTCTGACAGTTTCTGTTCTCTCTCACTGCTGTGTGTGAGGGGGAAGGGCCGTTTTTTTGGCGCCTTTTCTATGCATCAGTTATTTCAGTCAGCAGCTCATTGTATTTCCTGCATGATCCAGTTCATCTCTACAGAACTCAGGGGTCTTCAAACTTATTTTGAGGGAGGTAATTTCTCTCAGCAGAGCTGTGAGAATTATAGTTGACTGTGATAAAAAACGTTTATTCTGTAATTGTTTCCTGTTTTCAGAATTTGTTATCTTTGCTATTGGGATTAAACCTTTGCTA
This sequence comes from Bombina bombina, assembly GCF_027579735.1. Classification (NCBI taxonomy): domain Eukaryota; kingdom Metazoa; phylum Chordata; class Amphibia; order Anura; family Bombinatoridae; genus Bombina; species Bombina bombina. Next base: position 1,358,550,618 of record NC_069499.1, on the reverse strand, counting down.
AAGTTGTGTTGTTTACAAGGATTGAGGCTATAACTGTTTCAATTTATTAATTTTCAACTGTCATAGATTTTCTGTGCTTCTTAAAGGCACAGTACGTTTTTAATATTATTCTAATTGAATTGTATTCTAAGTTGCAAGTTTATTTGCTAGTGTGTTAAACATGTCTGATTCAGAGGAAGATACCTGTGTCATTTGTTGCAATGCCAAAGTGGAGCCCAATAGAAATTTATGTACTAACTGCATTGATGCTACTTTAAATAAAAGTCAATCTGTACAAATTGAACAAATTTCACCAAACAACGAGGGGAGAGTTATGCCGACTAACTCGCCTCACGTGCCAGTACCTGCATCTCCCGCTCGGGAGGTGCGTGATATTGTAGCGCCGAGTACATCTGGCCGGCCATTACAAATCACATTACAGGATATGGCTTCTGTTATGACTGTAGTTTTGGCTAAATTACCAGAACTAAGAGGTAAGCGTGATCACTCTGGGGTGAGAACAGAGTGCGCTGATAATATTAGGGCCATGTCAGATACTGCGTCACAGGTTGCAGAACATGAGGACGGAGAACTTCATTCTGTGGGTGACGGTTCTGATCCAAACAGACTGGATTCAGATATTTCAAATTTTAAATTTAAACTGGAAAACCTCCGTGTATTACTAGGGGAGGTGTTAGCGGCTCTTAATGATTGTAACACAGTTGCAATACCAGAGAAAATGTGTAGGTTGGATAAATATTTTGCGGTACCGACGAGTACTGAGGTTTTTCCTATACCTAAGAGAATTACTGAAATTGTTTCTAAGGAGTGGGATAGACCCGGTGTGCCGTTCTCACCCCCTCCGATATTTAGAAAAATGTTTCCAATAGACGCCACCACACGGGACTTATGGCAAGCGGTCCCTAAGGTAGAGGGAGCAGTTTCTACTTTAGCTAAGCGTACCACTATCCCGGTGGAGGATAGCTGTGCTTTTTCAGATCCAATGGATAAAAAATTAGAGGGTTACCTTAAGAAAATGTTTGTTCAACAAGGTTTTATATTGCAACCCCTTGCATGCATTGCGCCGATCACGGCTGCAGCGGCGTTCTGGATTGAGTCTCTGGAAGAGAACATTAGTTCAGCTACTCTGGACGACATTACGGACAGGCTTAGAGTCCTTAAACTAACTAATTCATTCATTTCGGAGGCCGTAGTACATCTAACTAAACTTACGGCGAAGAATTCAGGATTCGCCATTCAGGCACGCAGGGCGCTGTGGCTAAAATCCTGGTCAGCTGATGTTACTTCTAAGTCTAAATTGCTTAATATACCTTTCAAAGGGCAGACCTTATTCGGGCCCGGGTTGAAAGAGATTATCGCTGACATTACAGGAGGTAAAGGCCATGCCCTGCCTCAGGACAAAGCCGAAACTAAGACTAGACAGTCTAATTTTCGTTCCTTTCGTAATTTCAAAGCAGGAGCAGCATCAACTTCCTCTGCACCAAAACAGGAAGGAGCTGTTGCTCGCTACAGACAAGGCTGGAAACCTAACCAGTCCTGGAACAAGGGCAAGCAGACCAGGAAACCTACTGCTGCCCCTAAAACGGCATGAATTGAGGGCCCCCGATCCGGGATCGGATCTAGTGGGGGGCAGGCTTTCTCTCTTCGCCCAGGCTTGGGCAAGAGATGTCCAGGATCCCTGGGCGCTAGAAATAATATCTCAGGGATACCTTCTGGACTTCAAATACTCTCCTCCGAGAGAGATTTCATCTGTCAAGGTTGTCAACAATCCAGACAAAGAAAGAGGCGTTTCTACGCTGCGTACAAGAGCTCTTGTTAATGGGAGTAATCCACCCAGTTCCACGATCGGAACAGGGACAGGGGTTTTACTCAAATCTGTTTGTGGTTCCCAAAAAAGAGGGAACTTTCAGACCAATCCTGGACTTAAAGATCCTAAACAAGTTCCTAAGAGTTCCATCGTTCAAGATGGAGACTATTCGGACAATTTTACCTATGATCCAAGAGGGTCAGTACATGACCATTGTAGATTTAAAAGATGCTTACCTTCACATACCGATTCACAAAGATCATTACCGGTACCTAAGGTTTGCCTTCCTAGACAGGCATTACCAGTTTGTAGCTCTTCCATTCGGATTGGCTACAGCTCCAAGAATCTTCACAAAGGTTCTGGGTGCTCTTCTGGCGGTACTAAGACCGCGGGGAATCTCGGTAGCTCCATACCTAGACGACATTCTGATTCAAGCTTCAAGCTTTCAAACTGCCAAGTCTCATACAGAGTTAGTACTGGCATTTCTAAGGTCACATGGATGGAAGGTGAACGAAAAGAAAAGTTCACTCGTTCCACTCACAAGAGTTCCCTTCCTGGGGACTCTTATAGATTCTGTAAAAATGAAGATTTACCTGACAGAGGACAGGTTAACAAGACTTCAAAGTGCTTGCCGCACCCTTCATTCCATTCAACACCCGTCAGTGGCTCAATGCATGGAGGTAATCGGCTTAATGGTAGCGGCAATGGACATAGTAGAGTCTCCTGCCAATAAACATTCCTTCTCTGAATCTGGATCAAGAGACCAGAAATTCTCTTCTTTGGTGGCTTTCTCGGCCACATCTGTCCAGGGGGATGCCATTCAGCAGACCAGACTGGACATTTGTAACAACAGACGCCAGCCTTCTAGGTTGGGGTGCCGTCTGGAATTCTCTGAAGGCTCAGGGACAATGGAGTCAGGAGGAGAGTCTCCTGCCAATAAACATTCTGGAATTGAGAGCAGTTCTCAATGCCCTCCTGGCTTGGCCCCAGTTGACAACGCGGAGTTTCATCAGGTTTCAGTCGGACAACATCACGACTGTAGCTTACATCAACCATCAGGGAGGGACACGAAGCTCCCTAGCTATGATGGAAGTATCAAAGATAATTCGCTGGGCAGAGTCTCACTCTTGCCACCTGTCAGCAATCCACATCCCGGGAGTGGAGAACTGGGAGGCGGATTTCTTAAGTCGTCAGACTTTTCATCCGGGGGAGTGGGAACTTCATCCGGAGGTCTTTGCCCAAATACTTCGACGTTGGGGCAAACCAGAGATAGATCTCATGGCGTCTCGACAGAACGCCAAGCTTCCTCGTTATGGGTCCAGATCCAGGGATCCAGAAGCAGTCCTGATAGATGCCCTGACAGCACCTTGGGACTTCAGGATGGCTTACGTGTTTCCACCCTTCCCGAGGCTTCCTCGATTGATTGCCAGAATCAAACAAGAGAGAGCATCAGTGATTCTAATAGCACCTGCGTGGCCACGCAGGACTTGGTATGCAGATCTGGTGGACATGTCATCCTGTCCACCTTGGTCTCTACCTCTGAAACAGGACCTTCTGATACAGGGTCCCTTCAAACATCAAAGTCTAACTTCTCTGAAGCTGACTGCTTGGAAATTGAACGCTTGATTTTATCAAGACGTGGGTTTTCTGAGTCAGTTATTGATACCTTAATACAGGCTAGGAAACCTGTTACCAGAAAGATTTACCATAAGATATGGCGTAAATACCTATATTGGTGTGAATCCAAAGGTTACTCTTGGAGTAAGGTTAGGATTCCTAGGATAGTGTCTTTTCTACAAGAAGGTTTAGAAAAGGGTTTATCCGCTAGTTCATTAAAGGGACAGATCTCAGCTCTGTCCATTCTGTTACACAAACGTCTGTCAGAAGTTCCTGACGTCCAGGCTTTTTGTCAGGCTTTGGCCAGGATTAAGCCTGTGTTTAAAACGGTTGCTCCACCATGGAGTTTAAACCTTGTTCTTAATGTTTTACAGGGCGTTCCGTTTGAACCCCTTCATTCCATTGATATAAAGTTGTTATCTTGGAAAGTTCTATTTTTAATGGCTATTTCCTTGGCTCGAAGAGTCTCTGAGTTATCAGCCTTACATTGTGATTCTCCTTATTTGATTTTTCATTCGGATAAGGTAGTTCTGCGTACTAAACCTGGGTTTTTACCTAAGGTAGTTACTAACAGGAATATCAATCAAGAGATTGTTGTTCCTTCTTTATGCCCAAATCCTTCTTCGAAGAAGGAACGTCTACTGCACAACCTGGATGTAGTCCGTGCTCTAAAATTTTACTTACAGGCAACTAAGGAATTTCGACAAACGTCTTCTCTGTTTG